>NC_080164.1:168089425-168251925 GCF_950295315.1 Erinaceus europaeus | reverse complement strand
TAGTTCAAGAGGCACAGCTTTGGACTTGCACACCTGAGGCTTCGGGTCTGACCCACAGTATCATGTGTATCCAAATGGAGGTCTGGTGTCCTCTCTCTCTCTCTCTCTCTCTCTCTCTCCTGTCCTCTCCTCTCCTCTCCCTCTCATTAATAAATAAATTTGAAGGAACAGTGCTGGAGAGATAGTATAATGACTATGCAAAAGGATGACCACACCTGAGACACCAAAGTCCCCAGGCTCAATCCCCAGCACCTCTACAAGCCAGAGCTGAGCCGTGCTCCAGGGAAAAGAAATCTTTTTAAAATAAACTTTTGTATTTATTTATCTGATTGATTGTATGGCAAGAAATTAACATAGGCAGGGTAGATTGAGAGGGAGGGAGAAAGAGAGACACCTGCAGCTCTGCTTCACCACTCTGCAGGTGGGGGCCAGGGGCTTGACTCCAGGTCCTTGCACTTGGCAATGTGTTCATTCAATGGGGTGCACCACCTGGCAGCCAGCCCTAGGAAAAAAGAAATCTCACAAAACAATGGAGGAGAAGATAACGTTACAATATTATGCTACAAAAGAAGATGTTACAAAATTCTGCAGTGTGTAATATTATAGAAGAAAGGCATGTAAAGAAAGAGTGGTCTTGTCTAGAGACCTCTCAGAAGGCTAGAAATGGACCTACCCTACGACCTTGCAATTTATTTCCTGGGGATATATCCTAAGGAACCCAACACACCCATCCAAAATGATTTATGTACACCTATGATCATAGCAGCACAATCTGTAATAGACAAAACCTAGAAACAACCCAGGTGTCCAACAACAGATGAGTGGCTGAGCAAGCTGTGGTCAGTATACACAATGGAATACTACTCAGCTGTTAAAAATGGTGACTTCACCATTTTCAGCCCATCCTGGATGGAACTTGAAGAAATCATGTTAAGTGATATAAGTCAGAAACAGAAGGATGAATATGGGATGATCTCACTCTCAGGCAGAAGTTGAAAAACAAGATCAGAAGAGACAACCCTAAGCAGAACCTGGACTGGAGTGGGTGTATTGCACCGAAGTACAAGACTCTGGGGTGGGTGTGTTTGGGTGGGGAGAGTACAGGTCAAAAAGGATGACAGAGGACCGAGTGGGGATTGTATTGTTATATGGAAAACTGAGAAATGTTATGCATGTACAAACTATTGCATTTATTGTCAAATGTTAAACATTAATCCCCCAATTAAAAAAAATAAATAAATTCCATTCTTTGCTGATAGGATATTTGAATTCACAAGGTAGGCTTTCCTTTTCATCAGCAAGATGCCATTCGCTGTTCCCCAAGTATTTTTGTGGATTCCTTGCTGGAATTCATATATTTAAAGAGCAACTTGGGTTGCTGTTATTTCATTTTCATTCTCTGACATGTCTGTCAGATTCTTGTTTGGTTCCTCTTCTTCTTTGGGAAGATTGTGGGGTGTCTAGGCTTCAAGAATTTGGCTTCTGTTTGAAACAGAAAAAAAAAAAATACTAATATGAACAATGCTATTTTTTTCTCTCAGCCTTGAAAATAGTTTTTCCATTCAAGTCCCCAGCTCCCCACCTGCAGGGGGGACATTTCACGAGCAGGGAAGCTGATTTGCAGGTGTCTCTCTGTCTCTCTCCCTCTCTATCTCCTCCTTCCCCCTCAATTTCTCTCTGTCCTATCCAATCAAATGAAAACAAATGGCCGCCAGGAGCAGCAGCTTCATAGTGCCAGCACCGAGCCCCAGTAATAACCCTGGAGGCAAAAAATTAATTAATTAATTAATTAAAAGAGCTTTTTCAAAGAGGAAGCAGGCATAAACAGTAATGCCATGAGACTTCTGATCATTGAGAATTAAGATCACATTTGAGAGTTCCAAAGAAAAGAACATTCCTCTCAATTTTCTCAAATAAAATTTAAAATTCCTAAAAGAAGAAGGAGGAGGAGGAGGAGGAGAAGGAGAAAAGAAAGAAAGAGAACATTCCTTCTCACTCAACACCCATGTGACAGAGCACTGCTGGTTGGGGTACACCAGCTCAGAAATATGGCTACGTGTTATTGCCTTTCATCAGGCTAGGCAACCAGTGTCAATCCCTGACGTGTGTGTGTGTGTGTGTGTGTGTGTGTGTGTGTGTGTGTGTGTGTGAGAGAGAGAGAGAGAGAGAGAGAGGACAGGAACCATCACATACTGATCAAACCATACTCTTCCTTCTCAAAAACATCCCAGACCCACAAAGTCTCCAGCAAATCCAAAGAGCTATAGTGCCTAATAATTTCCAGAAGCTTTCTCTCTTACACTCAAAGAAGACAAGTCCTGAAATGCAGCCTGAAATGTTCCTATCTATGAGCACAAAATGCCAGCTCAGACCTACAGGGATGCAGAGGTTACACAGGTTCCTGTGCTAAATACGGGCCCCAGATTAGATCAATGGGGTTTACAGTTAACAATATTTATACACTTTCCCTATATTTGGGAGCTACTCTCTGCTCTGATTCAGCTTTCTAGTCCTTTTTCCAACTCTGACACCATCTCCCCAGACAATAGCTTTAGCCTACCTGCATGTTAGCTGTTGAGCTCAGGCAAAAAATAGTGAAGTCATGGGCCCCTTGGAATAGACCTAAAATAGACTGACTAGCTTTTTCCAAAAATGGAGACCCCAAATGCCATCTGCTTTATTCCTACCTTTAGGTTACTGATTATTAAACAATTTGTTCTACTTTATATCTTAATGATTTTTCAGCCACCAAGTTACAGATGGCAGATCACCTCCCCAGAGCCCCGCCCCACTCGGAAAAGATAGAAACAGGCTGGGAGTATGGATCAACCCGTCAACACCCATGTCCAGTGGAGAAGCAATTACAGAAGCCAGGCCTCCCACCTTCTGCACCCCATAATGATCCTGGCTCCATACTCCCAGAGGGATAAAGAATAAGGAAACTTCCAATGGAGGGGATGGGATACAGAATTCTGCTGGTGGGAATTGTATGGAATTGTAACCCTTTTATCCTACGGTCTTGTATATCATTATTAAATCAATTTTTTTTTAAAAAAATTCCAAAGAGTCCTGCAGTCCAGCAAAGCCAGAGAAGCCAATTCCAGCCTAGAGACCTGCCTTAATGCCACAGCCAAACTGTGTAACTGTGACCACATTTCCCTATGGCTGCAGCGCCACCTAGTGTCCAGGTGAGCTAGGCGTGCACTCATTTATATCAGTGGTGGGGAAATCATTCCTGTCCACAGACTCTGATCCCTCCCGGGTTAACTAGAATAAGGACTCACCAGGGTTCAATCGGATTTTGAACTACTTCCTGATTATAATCCCACCCAAGTCTCCAGCAACAGATAAGATGAACAATATTCCTGCTAGTATTAGCTTTTCATGTCCAAATGCATGCTCATACTTAGTTCCGATTGTGCATGAATATTGTATCAAAATCTAAGTAAGTAACTCTGTGGCTTTTAGTCTTCCAGGCCTACAATGTTAAACATAAAAATCATCTTTAAGGGCCGGGTGACCTAGTAATACACCTCCATGCACAAGGACCTGGGTTTGAGCCTCCACTCTCCACCTGCATGGGGGCGGGGGACGGGAGGGGGGCCTTCATCAGCCATGAAGCAGGTCTGCAGGTGTCTTTCTCTCTCTCCTTCTCTATCTCCCCCACCTATCTCAATTTCTCTCTGTATTATTAAATAAAAGGGAAAGGGGGAATGGCTGCCAGGAATGATGGATTCATACAGCTAGCACTGAGCCCCACCTATAACCCTGATAGCAAGTAAATAAAATAAAAATAGTAATATAATAGAAAGATTAAGCACAAGAACTAAAGATCACTAATGAGATAGCCATCTCTCTCACTTTCTCTCTCTCTCTCTCTCTCTCTCTCTCTTCCTGTCCCTCTATCTCCCTTTCTCTTTCCACAAAGATGGCTCTGTCAACTCATGACATTTCTAACGCGACCAGGAATGCACAACTGAATCGCAGCTTGACCCTGCACACAGCCTTGTAAGGATCGCCGTTTAAATAATGCAATTTGTCTGGGACTTAACCTAGGGTATGCAATCTCATTCAGTTCACTTTTAAACCCAAATTATTCTGGTTAATAGCCTGGTGGAACTCAGAACAGAATATGTGCACTGCCGCTAAATATTCCATATTAAAAATAGTTTGTGATGGGATATGCTTTTTTTAATTAAAAGTTTAATGTACATTAACATTTTTAGATGAAAAACTGACAATCCGAGAACAGTTCTAAATTCTCCGTTGATTATTTTTCCAGAGTGCTGAAGACCTGCTATAAACAACACAGGCGAAACAGGAAAGTCCTTTGAGAGATGATGTGCTGTCCTCTCACTTGTGACTGTCCTTCTAAAGAAACCACCCATGAGGTCTTTTGGCACAGATGTGGGTCTTGTACCCCAGACTTGTCCCCCCCAAAAGCCACAGGGACTTGCCTTGATTTCTGACTGTCCCCTGCTAAGAGGCTACACTGTGCATCAGCTGTCACCACTTCCCTGCCACCATCTCTGCCCACAGCAGTCCCCCACTCACTGACCTCTAACACGACACCACATCAACCCCTTGCTTCGGGGTTGGGATAGGGGTTATCAGAATTGAGGGGGGCTGGGGAGACGACTCCTAAGTTAAATTTAAACTTCAAATAAATAATAAGTACACTTTTATGACTTTATAGTGATTTACAAGATTGTAAAACAGTAAGAGTGCAATTCCAAACCACTCCCACCACCAAGGTTCTGTGCCCCCAGTCCCTCCAACAGTAACCACCATAGTCCTCCTAAGGTCTTAGATATGGGTTGACTACATATGTATCTTTTCTTTTTTCAAGTTCATGTGTTTCAATTCTCAATATTCCACAGAGGCATGAGATCACCCCGTAACTTTCTTAACTTCCATAACTTCCTTATTACTTCACTCATCATAATCACCTCCAATTAGTCCCAAAGGTCACATTACAGACTTTTTAACCACTGTGTAGTATTCCATTGACTATATGTTCCATGACTTTGTGTTGTTGTTGTTGTTTAATAAATACATTTTTGTGGGTGGGCAGTGGTGCACTGGGTTTAAAGCACACATAGTAAAAAGCACAAAGACACACTCAAGGATCTTGGTTCAGCCCCTGGTTCCCCACCTGCAGTGGGGGTGGCTTCACAAGCAGTAAAGCAGGTCTACAGATATCTTTCCCTCTCCCTCTCTATCTTCCCCCCTCAATTTCTCTCTGTCCTATCCAAAGAGAGAGAGAGAGAAAGAGAGAGAGAGAGAGGGAGGAAAGAAAAAGCAGCTGCCAGGAGCAGTGCAGGCACTAACCCCCAGGGATAATCCTAAAGGCAAAAATAAAAAATGAAGCTACTGGCTTCTAAATATATATTAAAATAGGGGGAAAGGCTCAGGTTCTGGAAGACAGAGGAGGGCCTAGTGGAGTTTGAATTGTTATGTGGAAAGCTGAGGTGTTACACATGGAGAAATTATTGTATTTTATTTTACTGTTGACTATAAACCATTAATTCCCCAATAAAGAAATTAAATTAATACATTCTTAATATTAAGTGTATCCCAATACTGTATAGGACATACTTATTCAAAAAAATCTCTTATTTACTAAATTTAATAGGCATTCTCATTAAAAAAAAATTTATTCATGTATTAGCAAGAGAGAACGAGAGCAACACTTCTTCTTCTAGCGTTTGCCCTTCTTCCGTAGCCAGTCAACAGGTCAGGTTGAAAGCTGTCAGGAGCTGCTTATTGCTGGCTTTGAAAGTGACTGGGATCCATGTGGATTCAGTCGGCTAGGAAGGATCGTCAGTTTCCCCAATGAATGTGTACTCACGGGATGCACCACGAGAAGGTCGATCCAATGCATCCCTGAGTACCCATCCCTGAGCAATACTGCGGCCTAGGCAATGCCTGAGATTAGACTCGTGGCCTCACCCCTGCAAGTCTAGCGTTCCACCTGCTACACTCCCACCCCCACCGCAATCCCTCCTGGGCCATCTAGTGAGAGGTTCTGCATTTGATTCTAGGAGCCAAGCCCCAGAACCTCCTGGGATGTGGCATCATAACCTGGTCTTCCACACAACAATTCCTGCTCCCTGGAGAGACAGTTCAGTCTGTTAGAGCACCAACTTGTATGCCTGAAGCCTCAGAGGCTGCAGGTTCAGTCCCCTGCCCCCCTTATGCCAGAGCTAATAAGCTGTATGTTCATCTTCTCTCTCTTAGAGCAAAGAAAGCGTGAAGCCAAGCCACCATCCCTGACACCTACGTGTCTACATTCTCTTCAGACATCTAAATCCATGGTCATCAGGCTCCTGTTGGTTGCCTTAACAGCCTTCAATGGTTCCCTAAACATAGTGTCCACACTGTGAGGAGCTTGGATTATCTTTGTTGCATTTATTTTTGGTGATTCCTTATTAATAACCCATTCTTCTTCTTATCTGCTTATGTTAGTGATGCAGAATTCCTTCGAAAATAAATGTGGTTTTTGTTTTTTTAACAAACCTAAAAAAAATTGGTTGAATTTCAGGGAAATAAGTAAACAGCAGTGTACTTGCTACTCAAACAAAGCAGTATTGTGGCAGTGGTACCCAGAGGACTGAAGTTCAAGAAACAGTGGTCTCACCCTACTAGGGAAAGAGAGAGGCAGACTGGGAGTATGGACCGACCAGTCAACGCCCATGTTCAGCGGGGAAGCAATTCCAGAAGCCAGACCTTCCACCTTCTGCAACCCACAATGATCCTGGGTCCATGCTCCCAGAGGGATAAAGAATGGGAAAGCTATCAGGGGAGGGGGTGGGATATGGAGATTGGGTGGTGGGAATTGTGTGGAGTTGTACCCCTCCTACCCTATGGTTTTGTTAATTTATCCTTTCTTAAATAAAAAAAAAATTTTTTTAAGTATTATAAACCAGTAAAAAAAAAAAAAGAAAGAAAGAAACAGTGGTCTAAGAGAAGTATCAGCAAACTATGGCCCACAGGCCAAATCCCACCTGCTGTCGGGTGTTATCAATAAATTTTTATTGGGACCTGGCCACAAGCACGCATTTGAGCGTTGTTCATGGTTGCTTTCATGCAACATTAGACTACACACTTGCTATCAAGGATGTATAGCTCATAGAGCCTAAAATGTTTTAACTATTTACCTTTTTGAAAAGTGTTTCTTGGAAGCCCCTACCCTGACCCCCATCCCAGGTCTAAAGAGTTACCCACCCAAAAGAGTCAAAGGAAAAAAACAGAGCTTAGAAAGTTCCCGTGAGAGAGAGACTTCTGGACAACGTGACTACGTGACTCAGTAAGGCCTAAAGTTAGGTCCTCAGTTTCCCATTTCAGATTCTTTTCTTTGCTCTTACTTTTTTTTTATGTTTGTTTGTTTGTTTGTTGTTTTGCCCCCAGGGTTATTGCTGGGGCTCCATGCCTGCGCTACAAATCCACTGCTCCTGGGGCCATCTTTTTTGTTTTACCATTGTTGTTGCTGTCATTATTGTTGCTGCTGCTGTAGTTGTTGTTGGATAGGACATAGAGAAATTGAAAGGGGAGGGGAGATAGAGAGGGGGAGAGAAAGACAGACACCTGCAGACCTGCAACGCTTGCAAAGCGACCTCCATTGCAGGTAGGGAGCCAGGGGCTCGAACTGGAATCTTTGTGTGGGTCCTTGTGCTTTATGCTATGTGCGCTTAACCTGGTGTGCTACCACCTGGCCTCCTATGTATTTTATTTTGTCATGTATTGGATAGAGATTGAGGGAAACCAAGATGGAATGAGGAGGAAAAGAAAAGAAGGGGAGGGGGCAGGGGAGGGAAAGAGAAGGAAGGAGAAGGAAAGGGAAGGGAAGGGAAGGGAAGGGAAGGGAAGGGAAGGGAAGGGAAGGGAAGGGAAGGGAAGGGAAGGGAAGGGAAGGGAAGGGAAGGGAAGGGATAGGCCTGCAACACTGCTTTACTCCTCTGCCCCATAGATGAGAGAAGATCTTCACACGCCACACATCATACAAGAGACTAATCACCAAAATATACAAAGAGCTCAGCAAACTTAGCAACAAAAAAGCAAATGACCCCATCCAAAAATGGGCTGAGGATATGAAGAGAACATTCACTACAGAAGAGATCCAAAAGGCTAACAAACACGTGAAAAATTGCTCTAGGTCGCTGATTATCAGAGAAATAGAAATAAAGACAACATTGAGATATCACCTCACCCCTGTGAGAATGGCACACATCAAAAAGGACAGCAGCAACAAATGTTGGAGAGGTTGTGGGGACAGAGGAACCCTCCTGCACTGCTGGTGGGAATGTAAATTGGTCCAATCTCTGTAGAAAGTAGTCTGAAGAACAGTCTGGAGACATGGACCTTCCATATGACCCAGTAATTCCTTTCTTGGGGATATACCCGAAGGACTCCATAACACCCAACCAAAAAGATGTGTACCTAGTTATGCTTCTGTGTTCATAGCAGCACAATTCATAACAGCTAAAACCTGGAAGCAACCCAGGTGCCCAACAACAGATGAGTGGCTGAGAAAGCTGTGGTATATATACACAATGGGATACTATGGCAGCTATCAAGAACAATGAACCCACCTTCTCTGACCCATCTTGGACAGAGCTAGAAGGAATTATGTTAAGTGAGCTAAGTCAGAAAGATAAAGACAAGTATGGGATGATCCCACTCATCAACATAAGAAAGAAGAACATCAAAGGAAATTAAAAGCAGGATTTCACTAAATCTGGAGTATGGCACCGAAGTAAAAACCCTGGGGTGAGGGTAAGGGTGGATATTCGGCTTCCAGGGGCAGCTGGGGGTGGGTGGGCTAGGACACAGTCTTTTCATGGTGGGAATGGTTAAAAAAAAAAAAAAAAAAAGATTCAAACTGTGGGCTTGAACCAGGGTCCTTGAACATGGTAACATGCACTCAACCAAGTGAGCCACCAACCTATTCCTCTTCAAATTCTTTTCATTAACATTTTCCTTAACTTTAACTTTCTACCATCCTTCTCATGCTTAAGATTCAGAATAAGATCTGCCTCTTCCAGTAAGCCTTCCTTTATCACCTCAGACCCACCTACACCCTGAACTAGGTACCCGTAAATAATATACCAATATGCATGTTATCACATTCCCCTTAAAAACAAAAAAGAATAAAAAGCCATCTGTTCTCACAGAGAATATAGCCATGAAAGGCAAACTCATTTTAATAACTCAACAGCTCCATTTTTTAGTACAGAATGTTAAAGTTAGCATAAATAGGTAATAGCATAACTTCCATAATCATGCACGAATTACTTCTGAAACAATGGGTAGGCTCTGGAAATAAGGCTTTAATCAGCTGCAAATGCCTGAGTAAGCATCATCGCACCCCACTAGTTAAGCATCCTTCAGCATGATAGCATTCTAATCCAATGGGTCAGCAAGATTGCAGCATCGCAGGCCAATTCACTAAGAGGAGAAGACACAGACACCTTGGGTTCAAAATAAAATTAAAAGGCAGCCTCTATTGAGCTGTCATAGATACTGAACATTTCTAGAAAGTTCTCCAGCCAGCCTTGGAAAGGTGTGTGTGTGTGTGTGTGTGTAGTCAATGACACACCAATGAGAACCATTTCCATGCCTACCTTTCTGTAGATTCACTCTTGAGAGTTCAGTCCTCAAGACCTGACCTTATTCATGTATCTGACCTGGTTGCCTCTGAACTGTGACCTATGTTTGGCTGGCTTCCCAGCACCCAGCTAACCAAAGACACATCCTGCCTGTGATCCAGTTTGGCTGACAAATCATGCCTATCAAGGCAAGACCCACAATAAGCCATGTTGGGGGAAGCAACAGGAGACTCCAGGTCTTTCCCTTTCTGTCTGTTCTTTCTTCTCATTCAGCTCTTTTGATCTACCCATCAATGCTCCTGTTTCTCTTAGGAAATAAGCCAACATCAATCATTTGCATAATAGGATAATTAAGATGACTAGTGACCTCCTCCAGGTTCAGTTCTAATGGAGATCATGAAGATATTGTCCTTCCAATCCAACCCAGCCTACAGTAGAACCTGACAACATATATAACTAAATCAGATTCTACCTAACTGTGCCTACAGACAAGCCTGCTTGGACAGACCCTAATCTGGGCATTGATAGTGAGGACTGAAATGTAGTCAACAACTATGTTCAGCACCTTTCCCAGACCTTAGAAAAACTCTGCTCATTACAGAACAGAATGATAGATTATTTCAAAGGATATGTAAATGGACAAAAAGGAAAGAATTTGAACACGCCACATGAAATAAAGTAAAAGACAATTATCAGATAGTTTCACTCATGTGTAGAATATAAATGACCAAAGCACAAAAACTGGCAAAACGCAACAAAAAATGGTAGGCCCTCAAAACAATGGTGGTTACCAGAGGGAAAGGAGAAGGGGGGGGTGACAAGAATAAGAGAGGGGTGTCATCTTGATAGGATGATGGCACCAGAAGTCTGGTGGCAGGTGCAGTGAGGTGTATAAACATAAAGAGCTGCAAAGCTACGTACCCACAATCATGTAGAACTGTAAACCAATGGCAGATCAATAAAATTGATTGGCTAAAAAAAAAATCTTGACATGAAAATGAAAACGAAAGAAATGAAAACCTCAAAGAAATTTTGTTTTCCATTCATGACGAAAACTAAAGCATCCTGAAAACTCAGGGCCAGACAGATGGTTCACCAGGCTGGATGTTAGCTTTGCCGTGTGCAAGGACCAGGTTCGAGTCCCAGTGCTACATGGCAAGTGTAAGGCACTGGGGTGTCTTCCTACGGAGTCTTCCTTCTCTGTGCTCTGTCTGACTCTCTCTCTCTGTCTGCATGAAGCAGCAGCCAGGATTGGTGAAATCACACTTGTACAAAGTCTTGAATCCCCCAAAAAATATTTATTATCATAAGTTTCGTCTATATATATATCAGCTTTCACAGCTCTACAATTGACATTTTATGTTAGCATTTTGAGGACAATCTCCATGATTGTTCCAGTAAGGGAAGGGGGGAAATTATGGCAGAGTACAACAGGAACATTGTTTAAGGGACCACTTCTGGCACACTCAGTTAAGCACACATCGTACTAAGCACAAGGACCCATGCAAGGATCTGGGTTGGAGCCCCCAGCCCCCTACTTAAAGTGGGGACACTTCACAAGTGGTGAAGCAGGTCTGCAGGTGTCTATCTTTCTCTCCCCCTCTCTATCTGCCCCCCTCCTCTCTCAATTTCTCTCTGCCCTGCCCAATAACAACAACAACAACAAAAATAAATAAATAAATAAATAAATAAACAAATGGAAAAACTGGCCGCCAGGAGCAGTGGATTTTTAGTACAGGCACTGAGCCCAAGAGATAACCCTGAAGGCAAAAAGAACCATGTCATGATTATGGAAAAGAGGGAGGGAGATGCAAGAAATGACCCATCCAAAGGGAGTCACATGGCAGGAAGCCAGTACCCACCCCAGGGTGGAAGCCACCATCATGCAGGAGATAAGGCATAAGAAGCATCATGTGAGTATCATCTCTCATCATTCAATACAGTTTTTCAACCTTTTTCAAAATTACATTGGAAAATCTATATAATGTGTGCTTAGATTAATGAACTGTTTGGAGCTGAATCGATAAGCACTCAAGGCTCTGTGCCGGTGCCACCTGCTGGAACCTTCCAGAAGAAACTAGATGCAGGGCAGAGTCAGGCGGGCTCCACTCTGCAACTCCAGGGGCTCCACTTAACAAACAAGCAGGCTAGTATATGACGACCTCTACAGACGAATTTCCTGAGAGCCAGTAAATAATCTGGACTCCAAGTGCCCCTGATTATGCATATAAGTACTGTATCGCTGGCCGACTGATGCCATGATTTTTTTTATTATCATTATTTTGTATTTATTTTCCCTTTTGTTGCTCTTGTTTTATTGTTGTAGTTATTATTGTTGTTGTTATTGATGTCATTGTTGTTGGATAGGACAGAGAGAAATGGAGAGAGGAGGAGAAGACAGAGAGGGGAGAGAAAGACAGACATCTGCAGACCTGCTTCACCGCCTGTGAAGTGACTCCCCTGCAGGTGGGAAGCTGGGGGCTCGAACCAGGATCCTTGAACCGGTCCTTGTGCTTTGCACCACCTGTGCTTAACCTGCTGCCCTACCACCCGACTCCCTGACGCATTGATTTTAAACCTGCTTGGGATCCTGCACTTAATAGCAGTGGGGAAAATTTAATTAATTAATTAAGCATGCTTATACTGCCATCACCCAAGCAATCAGAAATGCCTTCTCTCTCTCTCTCTCTCTCTCTCTCTCTCTCTCTCTCTCTCTCGTTTGACAGTGACTCACAGGGGACATAACTTTCCACCTGTCTGATTTATCTTGTGGGAGATAAATCCGGGACGGTAAAATTATAAAGGAGATCTGAAAACATCACAGGCCATAATTATTGTCCTGGACCACAATGACACTCATTAGCCAAAGTTTGTACATGTCAGAATAACAAAGCCTTGGGGAAGCTTCATCATCTCATAAAATATTTCCACAGAACCATAGATTTCTAAAACTGCTTCTCTAGCTTGGATTATTACTATTTTTTAATTTACTGCAGCAACCAGGGGTATAATTTATCCACCATTAGACAGTTACATAAATAGACAAAGATATATGGTGGAGATTCTTCTCTCCTGGAGACAAGTATAATAATTAATGTGAGTTTGTTGTTTCTTGCTCCTATGTAAACTTCCCCATTAAAAATGGTAATATCTCCCTTCATAAGGCCACACTGCAGTGGAGGGACAGACAGAGGTGAAGCTGGTACAAAGTGTGGGTGCATATGGAGAAGAACTTAAAAATAATAAGCCAACACAGCAAATAGAACCAAGCCTGCTGTCCATCAGTAAAAGCTGTCCAGATGAAGTTTCATTATTAAGACCTTTCTAACCAACTGTTCGGCAGAGCAAAATCTCTCAGCTCACTGGTGTACTTTCAGAAAGAGAATTCACATCTGAGATCAAATTGTCATGGAGTCGCATACTTCATTCCCCTTGTATTACTTTCTGGGTGATTGAGTCTTCATGCAAAAAAATGGAAGAAAAATAATAAACTTTTACATTAAAAGGGGGGGGCAAGGGAGTCGGGCTGTAGCGCAGCGGGTTAAGCGCAGGTGGCGCAAAGCACAAGGACCGGCATAAGGATCCCGGTTCGAACCCCGGCTCCCCACCTGCAGGGGAGTCGCTTCACAGGCGGTGAAGCAGGTCTGCAGGTGTCTGTCTTTCTCTCCTCTCTGTCTTCCCCTCCTCTCTCCATTTCTCTCTGTCCTATCCAACAACGATGACAACAACAATAATAACTACAACAATAAAAAAAAACAACAAGGGCAACGAAAGGGAATAAATAAATAAAATAAAAATTAAAAAAAAAAAAAAAAGGGGGGGGCAGTAGTGCACCAGGTTAAGCGCACACAGTACTAAGTGCAAGGACCCATGCAATGATCCCAGTTCAAGTCCCCAGCTCCCCACCCGTGGGGGGGTCGCTTCACAATTGGTGAAGCAGGTCTACAGATGTCTATCATTATCTCTCCCTCTCTGTCTCCTCCTCCCCTCTCAGTTTATCTCTGTCCTACCCAGTAAAATGGAAAAGAGGCATCCAGGAGCAGTGAATTCATAGTGCTAGCACTGAGCCCCAGCAATAACTCTGAAGGCAAATAAAAAAAAAAAAAAATAGGAGGAAGGGAGGAGGAGGAAGAAAAAAAGAGAGAACCTCTCTATGGTGTTTTCTCTAACTGCAAATATTTCAGACAGGAGTGCTTATCCAATGGAAAAATAAAGATCTTACTGGTTCAAAGTCTATCATTTCTGTCTTCTCAGTAAAACAATAAATCCAAACAAGCGTTAGTACAATTTCAAATTATAGCTCTGGAGAGATGTTTACAATCACAGGAAACTTTTGGGTTCCATTCCTATTCTTTTTTTTTTTGTAATTTTTTTTCATTTCATTATTTATTATTGGATAGAGACAAAAATTGAGAGGTGAGGGAAAGAGAGAGAGACCTACAGCTCTACCTCACCACTCATGACGCTTTCCCAATGCAGGTGGGGACCAGAGTATTGAACCCTCGTCCTTGCACACTGTAATGTGCGCACCTAACCAGGTGCACCACCACTGCACCCCCCCCACTTCTATTTCTATTTAGAAAGAGAAGAAGTCCATAAAAGAATGTTCTCTGGGTTCAGAACATGCCTTATTGACGCAGCAATTGCTCCTAACACATCATAAACTAATTGTTGAGAAAGACTAAGAAAAATAAGTAAGTCCTACTCCTCCCCTGACTTCGATCTCTCATTGAAAGGAAGAGAAAATAAGCATTTTCAAGGGCTGTTTCAAAGAGGAAGAAACATTCCCAATCAACTTCAGCTCCCCTGAGCAGCGTGTGAACAAAAACAGCAACACGCTACCGGCTTCACCCCCAAAACAAAGCCCAGGGAAATACTGAGCACTTCAGCTACTGTAACCCAACTCCACAAAACTGGGGGGGGGGGGGCTCTGCGGCTCCTCGATAAAATAGAAAAACTGAAAATAGTCTAGAAATGGCCCCTAATCGCAATAATGTATACTTCTGTGGTCATTACCGGTCAGATAATAACCGGCAGTGACCTTAAAAACCATACATTATGGTTTTAAGTATGGGCTAGTGCTCATTGCAGATGTGCAGTTGAGAAATAAGCAATACAATCTTGCTGTAAATGCTCAGGCTGTTCTCGGGCTGCCTACATGAATTTTTCCCTCTCCGGTGTTAGCGCACCAGGAGTTTTTATAATGACCTGGAAAATATGTACCTTAGGCTCACAGTGTACGAGTGCAAAGATAAAGACTCTGACCAATACAACTGGAAACATACACAGAAAACAGGGGTCTGTTGTGCCGGTGATGATTTTGTTTCTGTTTTTGTTTTTTCAACAAAGACTAGGAAAGAAGCTTTGCAACTGCTTTTGGCCTTTCAAAGCCTCAGTCAGGAAAGCTGCAAAGACCTTGGTTGATGGGATATCAACATCCCATTTTGCAGATCCAAATCCCAAGGCGAAGGAGACCCAAGCAGCCTGGTGGAAGTGCTGAGAACTAACTGCCCTGCTGGTCAGAAGCTCATTAGAATTTCCAAATGGCTCCATCACAAACCTAAATGTATTTTTTTTCCTCTAGGGTTATCTCTGGAGCTCAGTGCCAGCACTATGAATCCATTGCTCCTGGAGGCCATTTTTTTTCTGTTATATTGGATATGACAGAGAAATTGAAGGGGGGGCAGAAATAGAGAGTGAGAGAGAGAGAGAGAGAGAGACACCTGCAGACCTCTTTTACCACTTGTGAAGCATCCCACCCCACACACAGGTGGGAGCCAGGGGCTCAAACCCAAATCCTTTGCAGATCGTTGCACTTAGTACTATGTACACTTAACAGGGTGCACCACCACCCAGCCCCCATTTGTGTTTCTTTATTGCTTGCTGTAAACCAGAGGATTTTGCACATTAGATAGATAGATAGACAGACAGACAGACAGACAGATAGGGCTATAGGTATAGGTATCCTGTAGAAAGGAAGCTTCATGAGCGATGAAGCAGGGCTACAGGTGTCTATCTCTTTCCCTCTATATCTCCCCTTCCCTCTTTTTTATCTCTGTTTCTATCAACAAAAAGGGGGGAAAGGAAACAAAATGATCATCGAAGTCAGTTAATTCATTGTGCTGACAGTGAGTTCCAACGATAACCATAGTCAACCCATATGTGTGATCTTGGAAGAACTACTGCAGTTTCCAGTGAAGGGAATGGGGACACAGAACTCTGGTGGTGGGAAAGGCGTGGAATTATGCCCCTGTTGTTTTATAATTTTGTGAATCTACATTAAATCACTAATACAAAATTAAAAATGACAATAATTGGTCCTGGGAAGCTATTCAACAGCGCTCTCAGGACTGCTCAGGGAGCTGGGTTCATTCCCTGGAGCAGCACTTAAAAAGAAACAAGTGACTAAAATAAAACAAAAAACAACAACAATAAAAGCCTTTAGACTTGTACCAAAGTAGTGCTTACTTACCAGAAGCCAAGGTGGGGAAAAAGTTAGAAAGGGAGCCCATTCTGTGGTTGAAAAGGTCACTTAGTGGTGAACTTCACACAGAATTTACAGGTGTTGATTTATAACCACTCCCTAAATTAACATAATGGGGAACTGTAACATTACTGCCATACAAAGTAACTGAAACTGTCTTCAGGTGTGCACAGAATGTTTTATCTATTTGCTTCTTTGAGCAGTGTTTCTTTTACAGGGACTTGCAAATGAGTCGCAGATTAAGTGGGAAGAAAGGTCACAAACAACAGTGACTTTAAAGCCTGGAGTCAAGAATCCCACAACACAAAGAAGGACCAGGCCTTGACTGGTTCTTTGAAGGTCCCCACTGGATAATTTTTGGAAACATCGCCACAGAATACAGAAAATCGGGCACTTCCTAGAAAATACTGAAATGAAACCAGCAAGCATCTTTTTTTTCAGCTGTTTAAAACACAGAAGGACAAATTAGTTAATTAAAAGGCAGCCTCCCTTTTCATCATTTCCTCAAAGAAAATGACCCCTTCCCCCATCCCCAAAAAAATCCAATACCTGTTCTGTTCCTATAGGCCAGACACTCACGCACCCCACCCCACCCCCCCCCCCATAGCCCAGAAAGAGCACAAACAATGAGCTTGTGCCCAGCTTCTCATCAGCCTTACAAATGCCTCAGCTCAAGGCCTCAGGCCACGGGATAAGAGAAGTTAGCACTACATCACACCCTTCAAACTCTTGACCTCTGTAAGTGATAAGAGACCCCACAGAAGTACAAAAACTAGTATCTGGTGAGCACTGACACTTGACAAAGTAATCACAGAAAAGAGCCAGGTAGTGGTGCACCTGGTTAAGCGAACACAGTACAGTGCACAAGGACACAGGTTCAAACCCCCGGTTCCCACCTGCAGGAAGAAAGCTTCACGAGTGGTGAAGCAGTGCTGCAGGCGTCTCTCAGTCTCTCTCTTCCTCTGTTTCCCTTTCCCCTCCCAACTTCTCTCTCTATCCAATTACAAATAAATAAAGTAAAGTATGCACAAAAAAAATCACTGCAAATTCCCCTCTGTGTAGCCTGGAAGCACCTCACATGTATACGGCATTGAATTTGATCCCCAACACTGCATAAGATGGCAACATGGTCTCTCTCTTTCTCTCTTTATTTTTTTTAATTTATATTAGTAGCTTTACAAGATTAAATGATAGTTTAAACCAGGAGGCCAGGTAATGCCACACCTGGTTGAGGACGCGCTTTACAGTGCACAAGGACCCGGGATGAACCTCCTGTTTCCCACCTGCCCGGGAAAGTTTCACAAGTGGTGAAGTAGAGGTACAGGTGTTTCTCTCTGTACCACCCCCTCGCCCCTTAGTTTTTATCTGTCTTTATCCAAAATAAATAAGCAAATCAATAAAAATATCTTTTAAAATACATTAAAAAATTATAGTGGGGGTGGGGGAGATACATAATGGTTGCATAAACAGACTCTCACACCTGAGGTTCCAAAGTCCCAAATTCAATCCCCTGCACCACAAGCCAGAGCTGAATCATGCTCTTGCAAGTAAATAAATAAACAAATAAACTATATTCACCTACAATACTGTTCATATCTATCTCAGAAAATGTGTTTCTACTGTCTTAAATAAATGATAAAGATGCCTGAGGCACCAAGGCCCAAAGTTCAGTCTCCAGCACCACCATATACTAGAGCTAAGCAGTACTCTGCTAAAATAAATAACTAAAGTAACATTTTTTTTAAAAGGAGAAAAGCGACTATAAGATAGTATCTGTGTGATTCCACACTGTGACCACAACCAAAGTCCCGGTCCCGTGCCTCCTCCTGCCCCCCCCAAGCCCCCGACCACAAGGGTAACCACCACAGTTCTCCTAAGGTCAGAGATGGGTTGACTACTTTTTTTTTTTTTTTCCAAATTCAGCAACATTCTCTCTCTCTCTCAAAAAACAAAATGTTTATAAAGTTGTCTGAATTCAAAAACTGAGGCGATGGGACTGGGTAATTAGCACACTTGATTGAGCACACATGTTACAATGCTCAGGGACCAAGCTCAAGCCCCTGGACCCCACCTGCAGGGGAGGGAATCTTTCCAAGCAGTGAAGCAGTGCTGTTGGTATATCTTTTTCTCTCTCCCTCTATGTCTCCCCCTTCCCTCTGGATTTTCCTCTCACTATACAATAAAAAAATTAATCAATTAATTTGAAATAAACAAAATAAGTATGAGTTGTTTACCAAGGACACCCCCAGGGAGGAAAAATCCAGCAAACGGTTGCAGAGATGCTTCCAGTTTTCAAAAGATGTGTCGGAGGTGAAAACAAGGCTATAGATGGAACCAGTGGTGGGTGTGACCATTAAAGTCTCTGTGTGAATGAGACCCCTCCTAGTGAGTCAAGGAGAAAACGCAGAAAAGAAAATTCATGTATGGAGAGGTGAAACTTCAGAGCCCTGCTCCCCTAGGGAAAGACAGAAACAGTCTGGGGGACATGGATCGGCCTGCCAACACTCATGTCCAGCAGAGAAGCAATTACAGAAGTCAGACCTTCCACCTTCTGCACCCCATAAAGAATTTTGGTCCATACTCCCAGGGGGATAAAAAAATAGGGACGTTTCCAGTGGGGGTGGGGGGGAGCATGAGACACAGAACTCTAGAGGTGGGAATTATATGGAATTGTATCTGTTATCATGCAATCTTGTTAATCATTATGAAATCACTAATATAAATGAATAAGTACGTATTTGTTGCCAACAAAGAAAGGAAAAGAAAATACATGTCAAAAATGAAGATCTACACAGAAGAATCAAAGAGGCTGACAAAATCAACAGGAGAAAGGGCAGCGGCCACACCAACAAAAGACACTTGGTGGCCTCATCGTTATCTTCTGAGATTTTTTCTATATCCATTTCCACACTTATGTATGGCCACTTCCTCCACTACACTATGACACACTGCCATATCTCTAGGAACTAGAACCGCACCCTCTGCACATAGTAGGACTCAAGAAATAGCCGTTGAGTAAGTGACTAAAGAAAGAAAAGGAAAGACAAATGAGGAGGCTATTTCAAAGTATGGGAGTTGTCAACACAGTTACTTAAAAGAATCAAGAAAAAAGAAGACTGAAAATAGGTCATTGGTTTTGAAAACTAGGTCGTTGGTAAACCCGAGGAAGAGTCATTTCAATGGAGTGTTGGAATAAAGGCAAGTTGCTATGGCTTCATGGAAGATGGGGTGAGGGAGGGTGCGAGCTGCAAGGAAATAGAAATGTCAAGAGAAGGTGAATTTAAGGACCTACTGGGGCTGTATTGTTATGTGGGAAACTGAGAAATGTTATGCATGTGCAAACTATTGTATTTACTGTCGAATGTAAGATATTAACCCCCCAATAATGGGGGGGGAAAGTCAGAAACTACAAAAAAAAAAAAAGAAAGAAAAGGTTAATTTGAAAGAAGAGAGATGGAAAATAATTGTAATCATGTATAATTATATATAGATTTAAACAAGTCAGAGGACAGAAATGGAAGATTAAATTTTTTTCTTTTAAAAAAAAAGGGGGGTGGGGAGAAAGCAGTGGGTTAAGAAAATGGAGGGTGGAGGAGTTGGGGAAGACCAAAGGAAATGGTCTTAGTGAGAATACTATTAAGTGTGGTGCGTTCGTTTCTCAGGTTAAGTTGCCATTGGCTGCCATGTTGACTTCTAGCTCTGTCTTAACAAAGAGGAGTGAAGGAGCCTGTGCGGCCTCTTCTGACGTCAGCATGTATTTTGTGGGAACACCAGCACTCAGACTAGAGCAGAAATTGCCTTTAGTGCATTTTTGGTGAGGAAAGGAGAGATAAGAGTAGGGGTCACTGTGGCTGTGTGTTCAGATACATGCACCGGGACGTCAAAGAATTCCCCAAGTGATGGACATTTTACTCTAGGAAGGGTGAGGCAAGGCGAGCTTCCTCCAGGACTCAGGTGAGAAATAGCTCATGTTTTGGATTGGAGAGGGGATTAACCAGTAGAAAATAAAAAGAGAGGGCCATGTGGTGGCACATCTGGTTGAGAACACACATGACAGTGCACAAGGACCCCAGTTCAAGCCCTTGGTTCCCACCCACAGGGGGAAAAGCTTCATGAGGGGTGAAGCAGGACTGCAGATGTCTGTCTCTGTCCCTCCCCTCTATCCCCTTCCCCTCTTAATTTCTATCTCTATCCAATAATAAATTAATAAATGGAAATAAAAGGACTTCAAGAGGCACTGAATATCTAACCAAAACTAGAAAGCATAACTTTATGGTGTGTCCACCAGCATGGACATGAACATTCCTTTAGCAGTGTTTATAGAAGAAGCTGAGAGAAGAGGAACAAAGGGAGAAACATTTGGACTCGACACGCACCCTGAGTGTGGTCTAATGATAATTATTCTGGAAGAAACCTGCCTTCTCATCAATAAGAGCAGCTGGTCCCAATTTTTTTTTAACTTTTTATGTTTATTTATTTTCCCTTTTGTTGCCCTTATTGTTTTTTGTTGTTGTAGTAGTTATTGTTGTTGTTACTGATGTCATTGTTGCTAGATAGGACAGAGAGAAATGGAGAGAGGAAGGGAAGACAGAGAGGGGGAGAGAAAGACAGACACCTGCAGACCTGCTTCACTGCCTGTGAAGCAACTCCCCTGCAAGTGGGGAGCCAGGGGCTAGAACCGGGATCCTTATGCTGGTCCTTGCGCTTTGCGCCATGTACGCTTAACCTGCTGCGCTACCGCCCAACTCCAGTTGGTCCCAGTTTAACCCTGCCACTCCTTCAAGCTTCTCCGCTCTTGAGTGTTTCACCTTATCTCATGAGCACCACAGGTACAGCTATGGCTTACACTGTCCCCCTCAGAGTGGGACTCAAATAGACAATCTACCTGAACATCTTCTGCCAACCCCACAGCTCCCCCAGTCCCAGTCTCTTGCCATCTGTAATAACGGAGCTCAATGAGGTCATATTGAACAGCTACTGGACACCGAACTGACTTCTGTCCAACCAATTCTCTTGTCCCCACGGCAGTCAAACTTTTGACCTATAGAATAAAAGCAATTAACAGAGGAGACCCTTTCCTCATTCTAAATCTATTTAAATTACTTCCCCCTGAAAAGAACTTCCTCCAAGAATGCCTTGGAGATGGAACTGGGGAAAGAGAAATTTGCTTTTGTTAGCAGACTCCATAATTACACAGAGATCTGTCCACCTGGGTAATAACTAATGGGATTTTTTTTCCTTAAACTTTTTATATAAATATCTTGGCGTCGTACCGGGCTCGATTGACTTTTTCTCAATATTAATTGTCTCCATAATCTTAATCTATAGCAACATTTCTAGCCAGTGTGTCCCTGAGCATTTCTCTCTCTTTCTCAGGTGGCTGCCACTGGATGGCTTAATTTAAATTTTTTAATACCATGAATAAATATTACCTTCCTTTATGTGGGCAGCAGCGGGGAGGGGCAAGGGAGGCAAGCGATTCTCTGGAGGGTGACTGTCAACTCTTTGACAGTCTACTTCCTGAAATGGGTCACTGGGTTTCACTGCCCCCTTGAGCCTATGCTAACTCCCATCATCTGCAGAAGGGACACAGGAGCCCCCTCACCTGAAATGTTCCTGCTCAAAGGCACAGAGTCTGACCAAGGTCCCTTACCTACAGGACAACGGGACAGGTTGTTGTCGACTCACAGAGCCTAGATGACAGGGTCACCTGAGCTGGTTGGTGCCTGGCTGCCAGAAATGATTCCTCTCTGCAATCCCAAGCAGCTGCTCCAGCCACAGTCTGACTCTCTCCAGGGCCAACGCCCAGAGTTATCTCGCGCCCTCCTCACTTTTTCACTGAGCTCCCACCCCTCGCCACTCCAGAGCACGGGTTCCAGTCCCTGGACAGCCTGATTTTTTTTTTTTTTTTTTTTTTTACTGCTGAAACTCAAGAAGCTATTAAAGTCTCCTCAACCTGGCAAAGCCCCAGGACCAGATGGTGTTCTCCTGTTTCTTATAAAGCCTTTATTAACAAAATGACACCTGGCCTCCATAATGACTGCTTCGCGCCACCCACGGCAAGACCCTAGACGGGAAAGGACAACCTGTTGACTGCTCTTCTCCTTGGCACTGTCAGAGCAGCTTGCCACCTGCAAGTGGCTTTAAACCTGCCCTGACATCCTCTCTTGTCTCCCTGCAAGGTGCTGAGGAGAACTGTTTCCTCTTACCCCAAAAGCAAAAGCTAGTGAGAGGCAGAAGCAGTTGCCTACTGAGGTTTGCAGTGAACTCACCACCAATGCAGCTAGGCAAGAACGAAGGTGCGGCTGGCTGCCTCCTCTACCCTGAGAAACTGCTCACTGTCAGGCTGCACTGAGGGGCTTACATTTGCTCTGCTCTGCTCTGTTCTGCTGTTTTGCTTTGGTTTGCTTTGGTTTGCTTTGGTTTGCTTTGGTTTGCTTTGGTTTGCTTTGGTTCTGTTTACCAAAGCACTGCTCAGTTCTGGCTTACTATGGCGCTGGGGATTGAACCTGGGCCCTTTGGTGCCTAACGCATGAAAGTATTTTTTGTATAGTCATTATGCTATCTCCCCAGCCAAAGGGATTTGTTGTTGTTGTTATTGTTGTTGTTGTTGTTATCTTCTTATTATCTTTTTTTTTTTTAACCAGAGAATTGCTTAGCTCTGGCTTGTGGTCATACAGGGGTTTGAACCTGGGACCTTGGTGCCTCAGGCATGAAAATCCTGCATAATCACTATGCTACCCACACCACCACCACCACCACCACCACCACCGCTCACACTGAAAGGGTTTGAATGGCAGATTTCCTTTCAGTCTGGCCTTGCTTTTCATTTTGTGTGCCCGACGGAGCAGCCACCATGATGGTTGAGGGAATCACTAGTTCAAATGCAAGAGACTTGCAGATATTGAAGTTTCCAGGCTGTGTCAGACATCACACGTGGTGCTCCCATGACAGGCACTCCCTGAACGAGGTCTAAGGGAAGAGTCTGGATGTACAGGCTCCCTGAGGTCACACCGGACTTGAGGAAAGCAAGAGGCTGAGGGGAATAATCAGCAGCCCTTTTCCGCACCTGTTCTGTGGTCTCCAAGGGGAAATACTCTCTGTCTGCATCAAAACATGCAAAAACATTATTTTCTCCTCAACACAACATTTGCTTTCCAAATTAACGCTGGAAGGTCAACAGCTAATTCTCTCTGTCTCTCTCCCTAGTTGTCCACTGGTGCCATCTTGGTGAAAACATGTTAGCAGCTGAGGCATTTAATAGTATATACACACATACACACACATACACACACACACACACACACACACTACCTCAACCACTTCCACAATGGGTAAAATGACTGACTGACAAAGGACCATCCATTTTGCTTGGACACACCAGGGAATTTTCTCAGCACAGATAGCAACGAGCCTAAAATCTCTTCTTATTGAACCCGTAAGTTATTTCAGGGAAAAAAAAAAAAACTTTTTTTTATTTCCAAAGAAATACCACAGGTGACCCAGAAAGTTCCCTTCTTATGTACACACTGTCCATCCAAGATTGGGTCTTTGGGGTTTAACTTATTCTTTTTTCTTTCTTGTCTTACCCTTGTTGGATTTATTCCTGACCCTTACTGGAAGCTTCTTTAGGAATATAGATTCACCAGTAGAACTCAAGCCCTACCTCTGTACCATTCTCCCTGCAGAAGGACATGAAAAGACCAGAGAACTTCTGGATCCCACCCTCCCTGTACCACCCAGGGTTGGTCGTGGTGAAAATGACAGCATAAGTTGAGAACTACTCTCTCCCCTGATCGAGTTTTTTTTTTTTTTTTGTCCTATTCCCAACTATGACACATATTCCTAGACAATACTTTCAGCCCACCTGCATGTTAGCTATAAGATTCAGGCAAAAGTTAGTAAAAACATGGGCGCCTTGGAATATACCTAAATAGGCTTCCTAGCTTCTTCCAACGTGAAGATCCCAAATTTGATCTGCTATAGTCTTACCTTGTTTTTCAGCCACCAAGTTGCAGGTGTTACCGGGATGTCAACCTGACTTCCCTGGGCAGACCACCTCACCTCAATGTGTCCTGGAACCCCACTTCCCCAGAGCCCTGCCCCGCTAGGGAAAGACAGAAATGGGCTGGGGTATGAATAGACCTGTCAACACGCATGTCCAGTGGAGAAGCAATTACAGAAGCCAGACCTCCCACCTTCTGCACCCCATAATGATCCTGGCTCCATACTCCCAGAGAGATAAAGAATAGGGAAATTTCCAGTGGAGGGGATGGGATACAGAACTCTGCTGGTGGGAATTGTGTGGAACTGTACACCTCTTATCCCACAATTTTATTGATCATTAAATCACTAGTAAAGTGAAAGAAAAGTAACATTCTGCCTTGCAACCACTCACGTTGGTTCAGTTCCAATCCTAGCTGGTCCTCACACCAGGTCACAGTACAAGCTGTTTTCTCTCCTCAGAGCTCTTGCTGTTGCTATTCCTCAGGAGCTCCTGTGTTTACTTCCAATCCTATGTATCCCATTATTTCTTCCATTATCACATAAGCACAGTCGCCCTCCTTAATCCACTAGCTCCCAATGAGTGCTAAAAATATGGATACTCCCAAACCATGCGCAGGCATCCTCTATTTGACGGTGCTTCACAAATATATCACTTACTGTACAATGAAAGTTTGTGGCAAGTCTACTGTCTAGCATCTATAGGTGCAATTTAGCAACTCAAATATTAGCACTTTTTAGCAATAAAGTACTTTCTAGGGAGCCAGGTGGTGGCACACCCAGTAAAGGACACACCTTGCAATGCTCAAAGAACCAAGGTCTCGACTGATGTCTCACCTGCAGGAGAGCAGCTGCACGACTGGGGAATAGCTGCATGGGCATGGGGGCAATGCTACAGTTGCCCCCCCCCAAAAAAAAACTCCTCTCTCTCTCTCTCTCCCCTTCACTTTGATCAGTAAAAAAGAAAACAAACCAACTGCCGAGAGTGCTAGAATTGTCTTGCAGGCACCGAGACCCAGCAATAACCCTGCTGGAAGAACAGAAAAGTACTTTCTAATGAAGGTCTATGCACTGCTTAGTCATAGGCTCCCATGCACTGAGCAGACTGTGGCTAGAGCAAACATACGTTGGATATGCACTCAGAAACCCCCCCAAAAAAATCACCATTAACTTTCTTGTAATATTAGCTGGATTGCAGTGGTCCAGAACTGAACCCTCAATATCTCTGAAGGGTATATACATATACATATACATACACATACACATACACATACACATACACATACACATACACATACACATACACATACACATACACACACACAAACATATATATATATATACTTTTTACTCCTTACACAGACATACCATGATAAAGTTTAATCTATAAATTAGGCAGAGTGAAAGGGGATCATTAACAACTAATAATAAATAGAACAATCTTAACGATGTTATCATAAAAAGTACATGCAGGGGAGTCGAATTGGGCGGTGGCACAGCGGGTTAAGCGCACGTGGTGCAAAGTGCAAGGACCTGCATAAGGATCCCAGTTCAAGCCCCCAGCTCCCCACCTGCAGGGCAGTCGCTTCGCAAGCCGTGAAGCAGGCTTGCAGGTGTCTATCTTTCTCTCCCCTCTCTGTCTTCTACTCCTCTCTCCATTTCTCTCTGTCCTATCCAACAATGATGACATCAATAACAACAATAAGAACTACAACAATAAAACAACAAGGGCAACAAAAGGGAATAAATAAATACTTTTTTAATAAAAAAGTACATGCAGGTGGCACTCCCCCCACCCCTGCTGCTCTCAAGATTCTGCATGATATTTTCACACACGCCTGACTGAGAGTCATATGAACCCATATGTGGAAAGAAACACCAAGACCGAGAAGGACTGCACTTTAGACTGCCAGCTCCAAGAGAGGACAGACACCATCCTTGTTCCTTTTCCTTTTTGAAAGATTGATTGTTTTACTCATAACAGAGTCTGAGCATCGCTCTGCCAGGGATCAAACTCAAGACTTCACGTGCCAAGCTAGCGTAGGGGTGCCTCTTCCTGGACACTACTCTCTGGTTTGGAGAGAACTCGACAGGAGCCAGCCTGGGCTGCTACTCACTCAGCGATGCAGGAGATAGATGACTCAGGAACCAAACACGTGGTGCAAGGTAATGCTGCCTTTACTGATCAGAGACAACGCTTTTATAGGCTAGAACCGGAAGTGGCAAGTCGGAAACAGAAATGGCTAGGAAAGGGGATGAAGAAAGGCAAAAGTGGGCTGGGAAGGTATAAACTTCCTTAGCAACTATTGCGATGGTTTTAACTGGTGGGATTAATGTTACCCTGCAGGCAGGGTGGGTCTCAAAGAAGATAGAGCAAAGGAATGGAATGGGTGGGGATCTTTCAGGCAAAACAATGATTATGTAAATAGGCCATAGTATCAGCAATGCAGGGTGGAGCAGGGGGAGCTGGCTTAATGCCCAACATTCACGAACTAGTGAGTCCAACACTTGATCCCCTGCACCACCTCTTGGGGTTGCTGCGTCACTCTTTTTCCTCACCTCTGACTCCACTGCAAAGCACAGAACTGGCACTTGTGTGTTGAATGAAGTAGTCAGTTCTCTTGACGTGCATGACTATCCAAAGAAGAGGTGGTTTTTTTTTTTCCTTAATCTCCATTTTGCTCTCCAAGATACTGGATCTCAAGGGAGATAAATGACTCGTCCTAACCACACAGCTAATAAGTTGACAAAAAGCAAGCTTTGAACCCAAGGTGGTGAGAATCTCTGGCTCTGATTGTTCTGCCATTTTGTTCTGAATCTGTTCCCAGGCCTCAGCCAATGATAAATTGTTAAACATAATAATAATAATAACAACAACAACCATATGGAGACTTGGAGACAGTTTACCTGTGAAGGTTCATACAAGGACCCAGGCTTGAGCCCTTACAGACACAGGTGATAACTAAGCCCGGGAGAGTCTCCACGAGTGGTAAAGCAGTGTTATGGTGTCTCTTCTTCTATCCACATCCCACCTCTGATACTGAAGTGGGGGAGCAGAATGTCCTCCAGGACAAACAAATCAATAAAATAAAAAAGAATTTTAAAAGAGAAAAAACTGTGTGTGCCTATGTGCAAGACAGCACATATTCATAGTAGTCAAAATGAGGAATCAACCCAAATGCCTACTGATAGATTACAAAGTAAAGAAGTTGTGGGGGGGGGGGGGTGTTGGGCAATAGTGCAACAGGTTAAGCATGTGTGGCACAAAGCGCAGCGACCGGCTCAAGGATCCTGGTTCCAGCCCCTGGCTCCCCACCTGCAGGGGAGTCGCTTCACAAGCGGTGAAGCAGGTCTGCAGTTCTATCTTTCTCTCCCTCTCTCTGTCTTCCCCTCCTCTCTCCATTTCTCTGTCCTATCCAACAACAACGACATCAATAATAACTACAACAATAAAACAACAAGGGCAACAAAAGAGAATAAATTAAAAAAAAAAAAAAGAAGTTATGGGACATGCATTTGGTGGAATACTACTGTTCAATGAAAACAGATACTGTATCCTTCAGAACAAAATAGAATTTGACATGACTATGTTTAGTAGAAAAGGATAAGGAGGTAAAGGACAGCTACTGGGTGGCTTCACTCATCTGGAGATTATAAAGAACTAAAACACATAAATAGGCAAAAGAAGAAAATGAAGAAGAGACAGAGTGCACTTGGCTGAGTACACATCTTAACATGATGAGCAAGGACCAAGGTTCAAGTCCCTTCTCGCCACCTGCAGGGGGGAAGCTTTGTGAGTGCCGAAGCAGTACTGCAAATGTCTTTCTCTCTCTATCCCCCCACCTCTCTCTCTCTCTCTCTGTCTCTATCTCTGTCTCCCCGTCCTCTCTCAATTTCTCTCTGTTCTATCAAATACAAGAAAAAATAAATTTAAAAATAAAGAAAAAGAAGGAGGGAGGATAGTGGGAAGAGAAAGCAGTTGCCAAACTGCAGACAGTGTCTAATACTTTGAAAGAACTATACTATAGGGAGTCGGGCTGTAGCGCAGCGGGTTAAGCTAAGCTCAAGTGGCGCTAAGCTCAAGGACCAGCGTCAGGATCCCGGTTCGAGCCCCCGGCTCCCCACCTGCAGGCAGGTCCCTTCACAGGCGGTGAAGCAGGTCTGCAGGTGTCTGTCTTTCTCTCCCCCTCTCTGTCTTCCCCTCCTCTCTCCATTTCTCTCTGTCCTATCCAACAACAACGACAGCAATAAATATATATATATATCAAGGGCAACAAAAGGGAATAAATAAATAAAATTTTTTTAAAATACTATTAAAAAAAAAGAACTATACTATAGTAACTAAAGTGAGGGGTGTACTTACACCCTTATAATTTTATAATCTTATAAACCGCTATTAAATTACTAATAAAAATTTAGGAAGCTATTAGATAGTGTGGCTGAACATATTATTTAAAAAGAAAGACAGCTATCAAATATGTATACAGAATTGGTGCAGATCTACAAAAGAAGCAAAAATAACCCAATAAAAAAAGTGGGCCAAAGAACTAACCGGGCAGGTTTTTTTTTATTATTATTATTATTTATTAAAAGGAAACACAGACAAAACATAGGATAAGAGGGGTAGAACTCCACACAATTCCCACCACCAGATCTCCATATCCCATCCCCTCCCCTGATAGCTTTCCTATTCTTTACCCCTCTGGGAGTATGGACCCAGGGTCATTGTGGGTTGCAGAAGGTGGGAGGTCTGGCTTCTGTAATTGCTTCCCCACTGAACATGGGCGTTGACAGGTCAATCCATACTCCCAGACAGGCAGTTTTTTAAAGAAGAGATACATGTGGCCCACAAACACATGAAGAAATGCTTCACTTATCATTAGAGAAATGCAAATTAAAACTTCACTGAGCTAACATCTCACACCTATGAGAATGGCTTACATCAGCAAACCAGGAAACAACAAGTGTTGGAGAGATCATGGAGAAAAGGGAACTTCTTCACTGCTGGTGGGAAGGCAAACTGGTGCAGCCCCTTTGGAAGACTGGGAGAGCCCTTCAACAAAGAACCACCTTATTACCCAGCAATACCACTCTTAGGCATCTACCCAGTGGACACTCAAGCACTAGTTAGAAGGGACATATGCACCCCTGTGTTCATAGCTACTGTATTCACAATAGCCAAAGAGTGGAAGCAGCCTAAATGCCCATCATCAAATGACTGGCTACAGAAGTTATAGGATATATATTCCATGGACTACTACTCTGCAATCAAAAAAGATGATACTGTGTCTCTTGGGACAAAATGGAGAGAACTGGAGATGATTATGTTTAGCAAAATAAGAGATGAAAAACAACTGCCAGATGGTTTCACGAATGTGTGGAATATAGAGATCTGATTTACATGAAATTGCAAAAAAAAAAAATCCAAATAAAACAGAAGCAAGCAAACTGTTTGTAAGACTTACGGGAATTTATGCTGGTTCTCTTTGGGAAGTGGGAGGCTAGGGATACAGAACTTTGGCAGTGGGAGTGGTGTGGAATTATATACTGTAATCTTACAATCTTGTAACAAACTACTAAGAACAAATAAAAGTTACAAGAAAGAAAGTAAGAAAGGGGCTATGAGATATATATTCAATGGAATACAACTCAGCCTTTCAAAAGATAACACTGTACCTTTTGAAACAAATGGATGGAACTAGAAGCAATTATGATAAGTAAAATAAGAAAGGAAGTGAGAAATATTTGCTGGACATTGTCATTCATGTGCATAATACAAATAACTAAAACCAAACTTATTTGTAAAAATAATAACAATAACAAAAGCCAGCCTTTGGGAACACTAACACTATGGTGGTTATCAGAGAGAATAAGCATGGAAAGGGAAAATAGGTGTCGGGAAATTGTGAGGAGCCTCACAAAGCATCCTGCATTTTTCTGCCTCCAGGAGCCTGGCATTGCTTAAAATATTAAGCCAGCTCCCCCTGCTCCACCCTGCATTCCTGATACTATGGTCTATCTACATAATCATTGTTTTGCCTGAAAGATCCCCACCCAATCCATTCCTTTGATCTATCTCCTTTCTACTCTCAAGATCCTCCTGGCCTGCGGGGTAGTATTAATCCTACCAGTTAAAACCATCGCAACAGCTGCTAAGGAAGGTTCTACCTTTCCAGCTGCCTTTTGCCTTTCTCTGCCCCTTTCCTAGCCATTTCCATTCCCGACTTGCCACTTCCAGGTTTGCCCTTTAAAAGCCTTGGCTCTCTGATCAATAAAGAAATTGCATTGCCTCCCCGCCTCGTGTTTGGTTCCTGAGTCATCCATCTCCTGCATCTCTGAGTGAGTAGCAGCCCAGGCTGGCTCTGGTCGAGTTCTCTCCAACCCAGAGAGTAGCGCCCGGGAAGAGGCACCCCTATGATAGCCCGACAGATAGGTAAACAGAAGCTTAGGGAGGAGTAGGGGAAGCAGGAGACATGTAGATATAGGTATGTCTTTGCTATAAAGGCATTGAAATTCTAGTGGTAGGTGTAATGCATCTTAGGCACACACAGGTGTGAAATTAAACCTTCAAATTTTCACAAATTGTAAACCCATGCTGAAGTCACATGCGAAGTAAACAACAGTGTGATGTTTTCTAGGCCCTGACCTGTACTGTTCTTACCTGTCACATCAACAAAGTAGACAGCAAGATTATCTCTACACACCTTACCACAAACCACCTCCTCAGAGCCAAAAATGAATCCTGATTCTTTATTCAGCCTTAGACATCCATCCCTGATCACTGTCACATCCCAGGAGTAGGAGCAGGCCAGACACTCAAAAGGATATCCACTTCTCAAAAAAACATGAAAATATTTCAATACAATATGTGTTTAGAAAATGGCTAAAGTGCTGAGGAGATATCATAATGATCAGGCAAGAAGACTTTGATGTCTGAGGTTCAGAGGCTCCAAGTTCAATCCCCATCACCATCATAAGCTAGAGTTAAGCATTGTTATGGCGTCTCTCCCTTTCTCTCTTTTTTTAAAAAATATTTATTTATTCCCTTTTGTTGCCCTTGTTGTTTTATTGTTGTAGTTGTTATTGATGTCATCATTGTTGGATGGACAGAGAGAAATGGAGAGAGAAGGGGAAGACAGAGAGGGCGAGAGAAAGATAGACACCTGCAGACCTGCTTCACCGCTTGTGAAGAGACTCCCCTGTAGTTGAGGAGCCAGGAGCTCAAACCGGGATGCTTAAGCTGGTCTTTGTACTTTGCACCATCTACGCTTAGCCTGCTGTGTCACCGCCTGACTCCCTCTCTCCCTTCCCCTTTCTCTCTCCCTGAAATAAAATATATTTTATTATTATTGAGCCCCCACACCTATGGACATCTAATCTTTGACAAAGGGGCCCAGACTATTAAGTGGGGAAAGCAGAGTCTCTTCAACAAATGGTGTTGGAAAAAATGGGTTGAAACATGCAGAAGAATGAAACTGTATCACTGTATTTCACCAAATACAAAAGTAAATTCCAAGTGGATCAAGGATTTGGATGTTAGACCACAAACTATCAGATACTTAGAGGAAAATATTAGCAGAACTCTTTTCTGCATAAATTTTAAAGACATCTTCAGTGAAAGGAATCCAATTACAAAGAAGACTAAGGCAAGTATAAACCTATGGGACTACATCAAATTAAAAAGCTTCTGCACAGCAAAAGAAACCACTACCCAAACCAAGAGACCCCTCACAGAATGGGAGAAGATCTTTACATGTCATACATCAGATAAGAGTTTAATAACCAACATATATAGAGCTTGCCAAACTCAACAACAAGACAGCAAATAATCCCTTCCAAAAATGGGAGGAGGCCATGGACAGAATATTCACCACAGAAGAGATCCAAAAGGCCGAGAAACACATGAAAAAATGCTCCAAGTCTCTGATTGTCAGAGAAGTGCAAATAAAAACAACAATGAGATACCACTTCACTCCTCTGAGAATGTCATACATCAGAAAAAGTAACAGCAGCATATGCTGGAGAGGGTGTGGGATCAAAGGAACCCTCCTACACTGCTGGTGGGAATGTCAATTGGTCCAACCTCTGTGGAGAACAGTCTAGAGAACTCTCAGAAGGCTAGAAATGGACCTACCCTATGATCCAGCAATTCCTCTCCTGGGGATATATCCTAAGGAACCCAACACATCCATCCAAAAAGATCTGTGTACACATATGTTCTTAGCAGCACAATTTGTAATAGCGAAAACCCGGAAGCAACCCAGGTGTTCAACAACAGATGAGTGGCTGAGCAAGTCGTGGTATATATACACAATGGAATACTACTCAGCTGTAAAAATGGTGACTTCACCATTTTCAGCTGATCTTGGATGGACCTTGAAAAAGTCATGTTGAGTGAAATAAGTCAGAAACAGAAGGATGAATATGGGATGATCTCACTCTCAGGCAGAAGTTGAAAAACAAGATCAGAAGAGAAAGCACAAGTAGAACCTGAACTGGAATTGGCGTATTGCACCAAAGTAAAAGACTCTGGGGTGGGTGGGTAGGGAGAATACAGATCCAAGAAGGATGACAGAGGACCTAGTGGGGGTTGTACTGTTATATGGGAAACTAAGGAATGTTATACATGTACAAAATATTGTATTTACTGTTGAATGTAAAACATTAATTCCCCAATTAAAAAAATTTAAATTAAAATAAATAAAATTAAATATATATATATATTATTAATGACAGGAAAGTGGCTGGAGAAATAGCTCAACTAGTACAGCACTGAGTTCCTAGACCGGAGAGAGGTTCCTGGTTCAATCCCCAGCAAGACATGTACCACAAATAGATTCCTCTGACTTCTTTCTCCCTGCTGTCTCATGTGAATCTCTCACAAATAATCAAAAAAAAATTTTGTTGCAGAAAATAAATGATGATGAGAGAAACGTCAAAATGTTAAGAAGAGACAGGATGAGTGTATGGGATTTTTTTTTAATAATTTATTTCTTTATTGGGGAATTAATGTTTTACATTCAACAGTAAATACAATAGGAGTGTATGGAATTTTTATCTTCCGGGTCAGGCTCCAAGGTGACTGGTCAGTACACCCTGAACAGGTGAGCAGAGATGACACCCACCTGCCAGCCCAGAGCAGAAGTCAACCCGGGGAGGAGTATCTGTCTGCCTTGCTTTTCTGGAAGATTCCACAGAGTAACAGAAGTACATGAGTATTTTGTTTGCCAATTTGAGGTAGTGTCATCTTCCCCATTAGATGTGGAACTACAAACCTGAAAGCCGCAAACACCCCTTTTCTTTAAGCACTGGGCTTTTGTTTCTCCAAGGAATGGACAATAGGCTAACATGCAAAGTTACCATACTGTCTTTGAAGGACAGAAAGGAGGTAATGAAAGGCTGCTTCATTGTACAGCTTCAACGGCCACTCTGTACTCACATTCTGTGTGAACAGCGCTCCCCTAGAGGAGTGGAGGCCACAAGACTGGCATGAGATGGCCAGCAGCTGAAACCCTGTATGGCTCCCGGCTGGAGTGGTCAGGGAGGAGGGCTCCAAGAAAGGGAGTACAAGTCCTGCCCTGGGAAAGTAAGTCCTGTGTTTTACCAGTTGAGTTTCTGGGTTGTTGGAAAAGTCCTGACATATTTCTTTGTGTTTTTCTATGCAAAAAAAAAAAATGCAGGAGTCGGGCGGTAGCGCTGTGGGTTAAGCACAGGTGGCACAAAGCACAAGCACTGGCATAAGTATCCCAGTTCGAGCCCCCGGCTCCCCACCTGCAGGGGAGTCGCTTCACAAGCGGTGAAGAGGTCTGCAGGTGTCTATCTTTCTCTCCCCCTCTCTGTCTTCTCCTCCTCTCTCCATTTCTCTCTGTCCTATCCAATAATGATGACATCAATAACAACAACAATAATAACTACAACAATAAAATAAGAGTAACAAAAGGGAAGAAAGAAAGGAAGGAATGAAGGAAGGAAGGAAGGAAGGAAGGAAGGAAGGAAGGAAGGAAGGAAGGAAGGAAAAGAAAATGTGCATGTTGACTTTTCCAAAAACTAGATACTTTCCCAACCGGTGTCTCTTCTTATCAACAGAAGAATGTTAAGGCCATTATGAGAACTTGAACTTCAGGATCTGATCTAAACTTCATTACTTTCCAAAGTCCCCCTACCTCCAAGGGCCATCACAGTGGGAGTAGTGGGTGAGCATCAGAGCTTCAACGTATGGGCTGGGGCTGGGGGGAGATGGGAGATGGCGCGCAACTTGACTCATAGCAGCATTCAATAATTAGAAGGGTGGCGTGAGCTGCAGAATATAATGACCCCAGGAGAAAACTGCAGGACCTGACTCTGGCCATCCTTCTGAGCTTTGAAGACAACCGTGAAAAGAAAGTCACAGAGGATTCTAGCTGGGAAGTGGCCAATCCAGTGAGCCGACAGCCATATTCTCTCTAGTCTGTAGAGAAGTGGATGGGGGCCTGTGGTGTTGCACCCGGTTGAGCACACATGCTACAATGTGCAAAGACCCAGGTTCAAGCCCCCAGCCCCCAACCTGCTGGGGGAAAGTTTCACAAGTGAGGCAGTACTGCAGGTGTCTCTCTATCTCCCTCTCTACCTCCCCGCTTCCTCTGAATTTCTGGCTGTCTCTCTAAAGTAAACAAAGATAGTATTTAAAAAAAATTTTAAGTTCCATTTTTAAAAAGTGGTGGGAAGGGAGCACAGAGTAGGTTACTCCAGTAGGAGGACGCTGGGTGATCCCTGATTGGGCCCACAGGAGGCAGAGAAGAGGGACAGGAACAAACAGACCCTGAAGGTAAAGCCAAGAGCACCTGAGGATGAGAATGGGAAAGAAAGGGTAAGGCTTGAGTTTGGGCATAAGCAACAGGATGGATAGAAGACTGTGGAAGAAACAGCAGTGAGATTCAGGGTTGCAATAAAGAAAAGTATCACCCTGTTCTCTGGGGAGCAGGGATTTCCCATCAGACATGAAGGAACATCACCTGAGGTGGGGAAACTTGTCCCTACTGACAATACCCACTCTACTGGCGAGAGACGATCATCCAAGATTTATGTCCACAGCAATCCTCCCATTTGTGTCTTACTCACAGCAATAAAATGTAGTCCCCAGTAATGCTGCTTGTGATTTTTTTATTCATCACCCTCATGTTTGAGAATTGGCACAGCAGCGGAATATATATTCAACAGCATTATTACAATTTCTAGCGACTAATGAAATTATTATTTCTGCTGGTGATGTGTTTTGAAGCTATAATGATGAAAAAAAATTCCCCTCCAAAATACTACCAGTGTCTATGTCCTCATCACCTGCCACAGATGACAAATTGCAGAATGCCTGTGAGCGGTGAAACCCTCTCCTCAGGAAAGCGGTGCTTCTTGTGTCTATCATGGTGTGATCTGGTTCCTTTTGTAGAAGAGATGGAATTGCAGAAGGTTGAAATTAGCAGGCGAGGACAGTGGTCTCTGAACATTCCTATATCTGTCCTTCATTTGTGAGAGAAAGTGACAGAACTGAGCATGGAGCCCCAGAGTTTGCTTTCTAACTGATAATACATGTTATGATTTAATTATGACCTACATGGACCGCACTAATATGACACTGTATCGATACCACATATTATATATTGGTCACTCTGTAGAGACTCCTGTTACACAGTTCCTGTCTTGCCCATAAAAGTGCAAACAGCCTTTGAGGTGGGTGGGGTGTGGTGGTGGGGCCTGTAGGTTTGTGTTTGCCATGACCTTAGTGTCCAGTCATGGACAAGTGGCCCAACTCTCTATGTCATTCCCTTGTCTTCAAAGAGACAGTTACTCAGAAGGAAGCCTTCCAAAGAGCAACTACCACAATCTCTTGCCTTGACCTCCTTTCCTCCACATCCAACCTGTTCTGGAGACTGATTCTAATTTTTTAGCCCCCTTCAAACTCCTTGTCCTAAGAGTAGACTTTGGATAGTTTGTGTGAAGTCCAGCACCCAAAGTCATAAACTAGCAGCCCAGGACATAATCCAATCACAGAAGTAGTTGTTTTGATCCTTGATTCTTACGGTATTAGGTTGTCGGCAACCTTTAAAAACCAGGAGACTTCACATGTACACACAAACCTGGAACAGCCACTTGTACTGAAAAAGCAGAGCTCATCACTCTACACGCAGTCCAACAAGGGGACAGCATGGCATCCCTTCCAGAGAAGTGTAGACTTCTGGGTCACAGAGCCCTTGTTACTCCCAAGCACCAAGTACCATCTAAGACTGAAATGACATAAGAATTTCTGTTTGCACTGGGGTATGGGTCAACCTGCCAACATCCAGGCCCAGCAGATAAGCAAGTACGGAAGCCAGAACTCCCACCTTCTTTCCAAAAGAATTTTGGTCCATACTCTCAGAAAGGGAGAAATATTAGAAGACAACCTGAGGGCTCTGAGCACTGATTCCATCAGGACCCAGATAGAGAAGCAGGGAGGGGAAGAAAGAAAGACATTGGGAAGTAGTAATAGTTGCAGGTATGACTTAGAAAGGACTAGAAGGCAAGACCATCGGGGGTTAAAAGGGCAAAAATACAAATAGACATCTCATTATAGAAATAATACTCAACCCTTGGGGGTTGGGCGGTAGTGCAGCGGGTTAAGTGCACATGGCGCAAAGCACCAGGACCAGCATAAGGTTTCCGGTTCGAGCCCCCGGCTCCCCACCTGCAGGGGAGTCGCTTCACAGGCAGTGAAGCAGGTCTGCAGGTGTCTGTCTTTCTCTCCCCCTCTCTGTCTTCCCCTCCCCTCTCCATTTCTCTCTGTCTTATCCAATAATGAACGACATCAACAATAACAATCATAACCACAACAAGGCTACAATAACAAGGGCAACAAAAGGGGGGAAAATGGCCTCCAGGAGCAATGGATTTATGGTGCAGGCACTGAGCCCCAGCAATAACCCTGGAGGCAAAAAAAGAAGGAAAGAAATAATACTCAACCCATATCTGTGACCTTGGGAGGACCACTGCAGTTTTCCAGTGAAGAGAAGGGAGATACAGAACTCTGGTGGTGTTGGGAGCAGTGTAGAATTATGCCCCTGTTAATTTCATAAGGCAATATTAAATCACTAATTTTTTTTAAATGTCATAGAATTTAGTTATTAAAAAATTCCTGATTTTAGGAGGCAGGGTGGTGGCTGGGATGCATTGGATCCCGTGAGTACACATTCATTGGGGAAACTGACGATCCTTCCTAGCCGACTGAATCCACATGGATCCCAGTCACTTTCAAAGCCAGCAACAAGCAGCTCCTGACAGTTTTCAACCTGATGCTGTTGACTGGCTACAGAAGAAGGGCAAACGCTAGAAGAAGAAGAAGAAGAAGAAGAAGAAGAAGAAGAAGAAGAAGAAGAAGAAGAAGAAGAAGAAGAAGAAGAGGAAGAGGAAGAGGAAGAGGAAGAGGAAGAAGGAGAAGAAGGAAGAAGGAAGAAGGAAGAAGGAAGAAGAAGAAGAAGAAGGAGAAGGAGAAGGAGAAGGAGAAGGAGGAGAAGGAGAAGGAGAAGAAGAAGAAGAAGAAGAAGAAGAAGAAGAAGAAGAAGAAGAAGAAGAAGAAAAAGAAGAAGAAGAAGAAGAAGGTGGTGGGTGGTGGTGGCTCACCTGGTTGAGTGCATGTTACAGAGCTCAAGGGCCTGGGTTCAAGTCCCTAGTCCCCATGTGCAGGAGGGAAGCTTCACAAGTGGTGAAGCAGTGCTGCAGGTTTCTCTCTCTCTCTCTCTCTCTCTCTCAATTTCTTACTGTCTCTATTCAATAAATAATACTTTTTTTTAAATTCCTGTTCTTTGGAGGTAGATAGCATAATGGTTTATACAAAGAGATTCCCAGGTTCAGTCCCTTATACCACCATAAGCCAGAGCTAAGCAGTACTCTGGTTAAAAAAAAAAAACAAACAGAATTCCTGTCCTTTAAGAACAGTTACCATGTGATGTGCTTATTGGGCAGACCTTATGGAATAGTGGGGACTAGGACAGACTGAACTGGACACACCCCAGTCACCACCCATCCGGTATCTTGGCTCCTTCCTCTCCCTGTCTGACTCCCGTGATGTTTCAACCCTGCGAGGTGTTCAAGGGATGGTCATTTCTTGCCCCACTCCCCTTGCCCTCAGACTCCTCTCCTAGCTGTGAGTTGGTCTCCATAACCTAATCGTTTCCGTATGTCTCACACACGCAAGAGAGATCACTGGAGATTTGTCACCCTGCTTTATTTTGCTTGGCATGATGTCCTCCAGTTTGGTCTGTATCTTCAAACATGGCAAGATGATATCTTTTCTTAGAATGGATAAGTGTCCTGTTGTGTCTATACACCACATCTTCTCTATCCACTCCTCCCCTGACAGATACTGGGGTTGCTTCTATGTCTTGGCTTTTGTAAAAAAAAAAAAAAAAAAAAAAAAAATGCTCCAGTGGAGGTCCAGGTGGTGGAACATCCCATTACGGTGTGCAAGAACCAGGTTCAAGTCCCTCGTCTCCACCTGTGGGGGGCAGGAAGCTTCATGGTGTGAAGCAGTGCTACCGCTGTCTCTCTCCCTCTTTCTATCTCCCCTTCCTTCTCAACTTCTCTGTTCTTAATCCAAAATAAATAAATAATATGACAAAGGAGAAGGTGGAGAAGGAGAAGAAACAATAAGGAGGAGAAGGAGGAAAAAGGAAGAGAAGAAGATGACGATGATGATGACAATGATGATGATTTGCTTCCATGGACACAGAAGTGTGTATAATGGGAGGTCACAGTGGGTAGAGAAGGGGAAAGGGTCCACAAAATGTCAGGAGAGAGATTTTTGACATTTCGGTGATGGACGTGGTGTGACAACTTATTTTTGAAGAGGTGTGAAAAGGCGCGCCAGAAACAAGCAACGATTCAAGCCAATGTTACCTCAATCAAATAAATTTAAAATAACCTAATTATTTCCATGTCCTTGGAGCTCCCTTTCAGATTTGTATTCCCCTGTCCCTTCCTGCCTGTGGGATCCTGCGGGAAGGACACTGGAATCAGACCTTACCTCATTCTCAGAGTCTAAGCCACCTCAGCCTGAGCACGCTGATGAGCAGTCAGGCCAGGCCCAGCTCCCCAGGCTTACAGGGCCTGGCGGAGCCCAGCCTCAGTCAGAAACACACCCTGGAGGCATATGAGTGGAGAGGGCACAGACACCAGAATGGGGACTCTGCTGCCTCAGCCCAAGGCCAACCTCAACCTGTCATGCCCACAGCCCTGGCTATTTGCCCAAGGAAAGAAGGAAGGCTGAGGAAAAGGTAGGGAGAAACTCTTAACAATATGCTTGTGGGATAGATCTTTCCAGCACCCCCAGTACCACACACACACACACACACACGCACACACACACGGCACAGCTACCTGCTTTTAACAAAACTACAAATGCAAAAAGTCGGCTTGGCCTTAGAATTCAGATGCACGAGAATGGAGGCAGAAAACACTTCCCAGAGTTGTGACATTTAAACGGTCATGCATTTTCAACGTATCAGCTAGGCAGAGATGTTTATATTCACTCCCTCCTTAGTCATGTTTCATTCAGATGGAGGGAGGGGGGAGGAAGAGTCTTCAAAAAGTTTAATTAAATAAGATTGGAAGTACAGAAATCAAAGTTAACCAAAATAGATTGTAGAGATTAAAAAAAAAAAAAAAGGAAAGGAAAGGAAAGGAAACATAAATCACATAAATAGTAAGGGGAAAATGAACACAGAAGCCTAAACTCGATAAATATTTGTTCTCTCTCTCTCTCTCTCTCTCTCTCTCGCTATTTCACCTCCAAGTGTATTTTTATCTTGTATTATATTTCTAAAAAAAAAAATCCAGAAAGAAAACTGTCAGTTGATAACAACAGGAAAAGGTTCATGGGAGGCTGAGTTAATCGAAAACCTTCAGCAGCAGCAAGGGAGAGAGAGAAAAAAAAAACACTCCATTTAAAGAGGGGGACTCTCTTTAAAAAATAAAAAAGTGAGGCTGTGTGACCAGTTTTTAATTCATAACCTTACAAGCACACAGAATGCAGCTCAAAGAGGTCTAACAGAAGCCCCCCTCCCCCGATAAACTCATCCATTCTGTTCCTCCGTTCATCTATGACCATTTTGATACGTAAGATAAGGCAGCAATGATAATGACCTTAACTTGGGTAATCCGTTTGTTGACAGCAGGTGATAATTCCATCATCCTGATAGTAATCTGGTTTTCTGCCAAACCGGAGAGAGGGCTACTTGCCACATACATTTATTTTTATGGGGAGGGCATGTTTTATAAAGCTGGATCCGGGGCAGTCCAGGTGTGGAATTAATTGTCCAAGTTGCAAAATATGTTAGAGATGGTATATGAAATCCACGGCACCCGGTGGCCCTGACATGATTAAATGTTCGCTTCTATTAAGGAACTACGAGCCTGTGTTTCCAATTACGCTAGTGAACTGCTTGCCGCTGAGTGGATTAGCTCAGTGCTTCATTCTGCTGGTAGTTTTATGATCTCAGATCTTTAATTTTCCCAATTCAACTCTTAGGGCCTCAAAGACAAGCTGCCTGACTTTTAAATAATATATTCCCCCTTTTAAATTTCTGCCTCCTACTATTTCCTCGGAGTGCCATTTCCTGTCACCATAATTATAATAATTTGTATGTAGTTCCTGGGATCACATTTCTAATTGAGTCCTAAATTGGTTAACCTCATGAAGTTATTAATATGCTTTTTTAACCTGCACAAATTATATATTTCTCTGGTTGGTTGAGTAACGTTCTTTATTACGTACGTTCTTTACCTCTTCAGTTCTCGAGTCACTATTTTAGTCCTCTAAATGTACATCGTTGGTTTCTTCCTTTCTTTCTTTCTTCCTTCCTTTCTTTCTTTTTTTGAAATATTCTAAAAATTACAGGACTGGAAGATCTGGAAAAGAAGGACAGACTGGGGAAGAGACTAAGTGAAAGCGAAAAGGCTCAGAGGAGTGGAACTTCAACAGCAAAGAGCAAAGAACAGCCTGGAGGGGTGAGAGGAGAGACAGAAAGTGCCAGAAGACCAATCAGGTTGGGGAGAGCTTTCCCCCAGGCCTGTGAAGCCACACCTCCAGGTAGCGGCACTCACTCCAGTGTCCAGCCAGCTTGGAGACCAGCCTTGAGAAACTTCACTTACAGGTGGTTCTGCTGAGAACCCACCGTATTCCTCCAGGCAAAACAAACAAGCAAAAAGATGAACTGTGAAATCATGCCGTGGCAAAGGGGTGAGGTTTATTTCCAGAGCTGTTTTTGCATACCCACCCCCACCCCCCAGCCCCAGGAAACCTACCATCTACATTGGAAGATGAGACTGAAGATACAGTGGAGATGTCACTGTGGATAAAGCACTGGACTGTCAAGCATAAGATCCCAAGTTCAATCCCCCAGGACACATGTAACAGGAGGATGCTCTGTTTCTCTTTCTCTCTTTTTCCTTCTCCTCCTTCTTCTCTTCTCTTCTTTTCTCTCTCTCTCTCTCTCTCTCTCTCTCTCTCTCTCATTAATAAAATCTGAAGAGGGGGAGAAGAGGGAAGAGGAAGAAGAAACAGGAGGAGGGAGAGACTAAAGACAGAGCAAAGTTTCATCTGGTAGTAGTCAACTTCTACTGATAGTCCTTCTGGGGTCTCCCAGGCCACCTTACAACCAAATGACCACACAAAGCACCCAGAAAATCATACCCCCCCACTCTGCAACCTGTGATATTAACAGATGGGAGCATCAGTGCCCCAGGAGGTGGTGCAGTATATGGGGGACTGGAATTGCAAACACAAAGTCCTGAACTGTCTCCCCAGTGTTGAATGTGCCAGTGATATGCTAAAAAAAAAAAGTTTTGTTGTTGTTGTTGTTATTCTTGTTGTTATCATCCCTGTTGGATAGGACAGAGAGAAGTGGAGAGAGGAGGGGAAGACAGAGAGGGGGAGAGAAAGAGAGACACCTGCAGACCTGCTTCACCGCCTGTGAAGCGACGCCCCTGCAGGGGAGCTGGGGGCTCAAACCAGGATCCTTACACTGGCCCTTGTGCTTCTGCCCGACTCCCAAAAAAAATGTTTTTTATAAGTAAGTATTAAGTAAGACCTCAAGATAGATCATCTCTCTGTCTTGCAGACTCACATAGGCCTGTCTCTGACTGGTCTTGGCTTAAACGTTTCCTAAATCATGTGTCAGTAGGCTTGTGCTGATATAAAAATCAATCTCTCTGCCAATCCTTTTTGTCTAATCTGATGGCGCAGCCAGACAATCAGTACCACGTTGATATATCCCCTGGGGTCCCTGTTCAGAACACCAGCAGTGGGCTTTAATACTAGGAAATAATGATTCATGGCCACAGAATTTAACTCCAAACCTCTCAAGGAGCATACTGGTCCTTAGTAAGCTTTGAACTTGGAGCCTTTTGGAGGTTAATTTTCGAGTGTATCTGTAGATACAGACTGGAAACTGCCGTGCAGAAACTCCAGTGAGACCCGCACAAGGAGATAGCCCTGGACTCCAAGTCTGAACATGTCCTCCCCTTTCCCCGGACTTCAGCTCACCCTACGTCTTTTTTTTTTTTTCCTTTTTTACCAGTGCACTACTCAGCTCTGAATTATAGTGGTGCAGGAGATTGAACCTGGGACTTTGGAGTCTCAGGCATGAGCGTCTCTTGCATGACCACTATGCTATCTACCCCTGTCCCATCTTTTTGTTTGTTACTTTTCATCATTTATTTATTTTTCTCTATTTTACTTTTATTAGTGATTTACAAAATTATAAGATAATAGGGGTGGTCCAGGAAGTGGCACAGTGGACTCTCAAGCATGAGGTCTCAAGTTCAGTCCCTGACAGCACATGTACCAAAGTGATGTCTGGTTTTCTCTCCTCCTATATTTTCATTAATAAATAAAATCTTTTAAATAATAATAATAATAGGGTTATAATCCCACACCAGGGGCCAGGCAGTAGCTCAGCAGGTTAAGATCACATGGCACAAGGCACAAGGACCAGCGTAAGGTTCCCAGTTTGAACCACCCCCCACCTACGGGGGGGGAGGGGGTCACTTCACAAGCAGTGAAGCAGTCTGCAGCAGGTGTCTATATTCCTCTCCCCCTCTCTATCTTCCCCTCCTCTCTCCATTTCTCAGTACTATTATGGTATTTGAAAACAAACCCAGAAAGGGGGGCAAAGAAAAATGGGGTCAGAGGGATATGAAGACTTCCCCACAATGTCTCATGCGATTGTCCACTTAGCATCTGTCCACAGGATCCCACATCAGTCTCTCTGCTAACATTGTGAATTTCTGTTCACTTACATTCCAAACACCATCCTGAGTTCTCCAGCCATTTATCTCCTTCAGTCCTTTAGCCTCAGAAAGCCAATATTACAAAGTCCATTTTATAGATCAGAAACATAAAGGCTGATAGAAATTGTATATAGACCTGCCTGAAACCAAGATAGAAAATCTTCAGAGATTATTTTCCTCCCTGTTAAAATGAAGGAATCTGAATCCTGGATTATACTCTCTAGAAAAAAAAAAAAAAAAAGAGGAGGAGGAGGAGCTGGGGAGGGAGGGGGGAGGAGACAGTATTAACAACTGTGTAGACTTTATTTCACATAAGCTTTCTCTCTTGATTTTATAAACACTGCATATTAAGCCTGGGCCAGATGCCTACAGACATCTTTAAAGACAGTATTTCATCATCTGATTGTTCAGCCATTTGAAAGGAAAACATGATTTGCTCCAAATTCCTTACCCTTACAAATGTCTTTAGGCTTAAAGGCAACATGCATGCCTGTTACTACCTCTTAAATGACCACCCACAAAGGAAGGCCCTGATATTATTTTAAAAAAGACTTTCTCAGAATCCAATAGCTGTTGAAGAAAACAATTATTTCTTTTCATAACTCTCTGAGTCTGCTCAAAGACTAGAAACTACAGGGAATTTGATTAGAATCACAAATAGATCTGTGAGTGATAGGCTAGGAAGATAACTAAGCTGTGATAATCAGCACTTCAGCTTGGGTTCCTAATCAAATAATTCTTTGATTTTTCACTATTTTCTTTCATCTATCACACCCCTTCCCAGCATATACCATAAACAGTGATTTCATGTTTGCATAAAATAAGTACTGTATCTATATTTTTGAGATGCCTTATCAACCGGAATTAAGTTCACCATCAACTAAGGAAATTGAACATCCTTAAAACATTCAAGGCTTGTTCTTTTTTTTTCTACAGAAAATTACATGACTGTTTCTTTTTAGACTCCTGTATATTTTTTAAACACTGGTTAACATCTCAATCAGGCAAGATTCACATGGCATTTCAAAATGAGCTTCTTCTCCACATAGACATAGGTCAGTTACTAGTTTGCTTTAGGTGAGTCTGTCTGCGAACATTACGGTCCTTATACTCCGGACCATGAGGTGCCTCCAGAGCCCAGGAGGGCTGGGCTCCTTAACTGGGAATTTTATATGTCTGACCAGCTAGCTACACCCTGCTGACCAGGTAACTGGTCAGATATGATTCTGGAGATTTCTGTCAAGGAGATTTTAGAAGGAATAGTACTGAGGAAGTTTTAATAAACTATTTTGTAGGAACAAAAAATATACTTGTTTCTTTGTTGAGAGGCCTTAGATCCTAAGAAGGTGTATTGTCTGTTTCTGATACACGCGCGCACACACACACACACACACACACACACACACACTTCTGATTTGAAAACAAAATGGAAAAAAATGTCCATCTGTTATCATGGAATAAAAACATGTAATACTGGGAAAATGAGACGGTAATATGCCCCAAATAATACAAGTGTCCAGAAAAATAATAATCCAGGGCTAGGGAGTTAGCATAGCGTTTATGCAAAAGACTTTCATGCCTGAGGCTCTGAAGTCCCAGGTTCAGTACCTAGTAACACCATAAGCCAGAGCTGAGCAGTACTCTAGTTAAAAAAGAAAGAAGGAGGGAGTCAGGTGGTAGCGCCACGGGTTAAAGCACATGCGGCGCAAAGCCCAAGGACCGGCATAAGGATCCCAGTTTGAGCCCCCGGCTCCCCACCTGCAGGGGAGTCGCTTCACAGGCGGTGAAGCAGGTCTGCAGGTGTCTGTCTTTCTCTCCCCTTCTCTGTCTTCCCCTCCTCTCTCCATTTCTCTCTGTCTTATCCAACAATGACAACATCAACAGCAACAATAAATATAACAATAAAAACCACAAGAGCAACAACAAGGAAATAAATATTTTTTTTAAAAAAGAAAGAAACGAAGGAAGGAAGGAAGGAAGGAAGGAAGGAAGGAAGGAAGGAAGGATGGAAGGAAAGGGTACACCACTACCAAAAAAAAAAAAAATGACTAGGAACTCTATAAGAATTTCAACAGGAACACAGATAGAGAGAGGACAGACTAAAATGACTAAGAAAAAAAGATGACCAACTACAAGCCAAGGAGAGAAGCTGGAAATCGACCCTTCCCTCATGACCCTTCGGAATTTGAAACCACAATGTCCCCACCCCCTGTGCTAGCCTGACCACAAAAGTTAACCAATATGTAGGATGAGTATTACTGCCTTTTGATCAGATAAGAAACTCAAGATGCATGAGGAATTCTTTTTTGGGCATATTGTGCTTGAAATGTCAGTCAGATTTGTCAATTACCCAGTTGGTTAATTAGTTATGGAGCTCTGGAGGGAAATCTTGCCTGGAAATACCAATCTGAAAGAGAGTCGTGTGGATGGTTTCCACGCGTGAGCAGGTTTCCCCCAGGAGAGAAAGGACAATGTGATGAAAGGGGCAATCCAAGTTGGAAGCCCAAGAACATCACATTTAATGTCAGGCAAAGTGAGAGAGTCAATGAGGAGAAAGAGGAAGCATAATGAAAACAGGAAGATGTCACAGAAGCCGAATGAATCCCTCAACAATCACAGTCACAGAAATGTCCAGAAGCCAAATAACAGTAAGAGCTCTCAGCCTTTGTGAATTAAGAGCTTACTGCCAGAATAGTTTAGTGACGTGATGAAGGTTGAACCCTGAGAACTCATTAAAAATAAGCAGGAGGAGAGGATTTGGAAACAGTAAGGGCTGTTGTTGAACTTGGCACTTAGGTCAACTGCCTTGAGACACTGTCTACACCTCACTGCTCCAGGAATTTTTGGGCTATGGAATGAAACCAATCTCATCCTCAGGTGTACATTAAAAATCCACAGTTCCCGGAGGCTGGGCGGTGGCACAGCGGGTTAAGCGCACATGGCACGAAGTGCAAGGACCAGTGTAAGGATCCTGTTTCCATCTCCCGGCTCCCCCACCTTCAGGGGGTCCCTTCACAGGGGTGAAGCAGGTCTGCTGGTGTCCATCTTTCTCTCCCCCTCTCTGTCTTCTCCATCTCTCTCAATTTCTCTCTGTCCTATCCAACAGCAATGACAACAATAACAACAACAACAATAATAAACAACAAGGGCAACAAAAGGGGAAAAAATAGCCTCCAGGAGCAGTGAATTTGTAATGCTGACTCTAAGTCCCAACAATAACCCTGGAGGCAAAAAAAAAAAAAGTACAATTCCCAACATTATCTGGGTCTTTCATGCCATTCAGCAAAAGGAGGGAGACAGACGATTTGTAAAGAGAAGTGAAAGAGGGATTCTCCAAGTCTGGAGGGATCTGAGTTTATGTATTTACTCGTGGATGCATGATGCTAAAACCATAATCAGTGGGCCAAAAGTCCTGGAGAGGATGGGAGGGTTTAATACCCACAGCACAAAGGCCAGGAAAGATTGAAATGTTCAAATAGGAAGCAAATACACTGAGGGATTTATGTTGGACAACCACGATTCTTCACACGGGAAGCAACCAGTGGTGGGTAGGTGCGTTGAGGACAGCCGGCAGTGTTTGGAGTTGTCAGTGTGGACAGTACATGAGCTCAGGCATCTATCTACACAAGGATTCCTAAGTGGGACTAAGTTTGAAGATAACACAAGTAAAGTGGCATTGTTTAACAAGACTAAGTTGCGCTTTTTTTTTTTTTTAGGGGCGGGGAGGGGGGGAGAAGTGGGTGGATTTTTTTTCCCCAACAGCAAGCAACAATATGCATGAAGAAACAAGGCAGTTAGTGGTTCAGACCCAAAAGGGTCTGGAAACATCTAGAAAGGCAAGAGATTGTATGCTGGGAGGCTCTGGAAAGAGAATGGCTAAGGGAGCTGGGCAGTGGCACACCTAGTTAAGCACACATAGTATGAATTGCAAGGACCCACACAAGGATCCGTGTTTGAGCCTTCAATCCCCACCTACAAGGGGATCACTTCACAAGCAGGGAAGCAGGTCTGTAGGTATCTATCTTTCTCTCTCTTTTTCTAGCTCCTCCTCCCCTCTCAATGTCTCTCTGTCCTAACAAATAAAATGAAAGGAAGGAAGGAAGGAAGGAAGGAAGGAAGGAAGGAAGGAAGGAAGGAAGGAAGAGTAATTAAGGGATGTGTCATGGGGTTGAGAATAGTTAACATTTGTAAGTGTAAGCACTGGTTCATGACTGAGTATAAAGAAGGAGTCGTTCAAGGAATCAGGGATCTTGGGAGAGATGGATGAGAGGAGGAAGGGTATAAAACTGTCACCAGATATGTTTACGCTGGAGTCCATAGTTCCAGAAGCAGAGTCATTCCGAAGGATGAAGATAGGCTGTGTGTGTGTGGGGGGGTGTGCTTGGGTTGCTGAACTTGGCGTGGGTCACATGCTGCATTTTGAACCTCAGAGTGTGGCTTCCATGCACTGAAGACCCCCGCCCCCTGGTGGCAGCAAAACTGAGGTAGAGAGGAGATGTGAGCCGGGTGTCAGAAACCCCAAAAGATAACCAGAAGTGACTGCAATGGAAAGCCAGCTGGGAAGATGAAAAGAAAGAGGTCCACTGGGGAGTACAGGGATCATATATAGCTTTGTGTGGCCACGGCAAAGTAACAATCCCAAAAGCAGCAATGGTCATGGTCCCTGGGGGCCTAAGGAACATAAAAAAATGAACAGCTGTTGCTCCCACTCTTCCCCCAAATGCTCTTCCAGGGGTAAGCATCCAGTCATCGCAAGGGCAAGACATGATGGGGAAGGAAGTTCATGATTCATGGACTTTGGGGTCAAAGTCACATTTGGAAAAGTTGTAAAGACAGCAGCAAATAAAGTAAGAGCAGAGTCAGGCAGAAGAAAATGAGAATGACCTTCACCCAATCATTATCACACTTACGTAACAGCTGTTTGACATCTCTGCAGCTTCTCACGCCTGAGTCCAGACCAGACCAACAATAACATCTCATTAGTAGATAGTCAGCATTCCTCGTCCCTTAGAATTATCTCAGGAATGACAGGAAACACTGCTGAGAGCCCAAGCTTATGTTTTTTGTGTTGAAGTTTAAGTCGAACAGAGAGTGGAACAAGAAAGACTTTTCTCTCTGGAGACTTCAACAGAACATAAGCTGGTAGATATTTCCAGAGTTACATCCAGAGAAAGGTGTGTGTGGGGGGGGGGGGGGGATACCACTCATCTGATAACCACCATTAAATTCTTTGCTTGGGTCATCTGACCCACATTTTTGTTCTAGCAGCGCAAAGAATCTGCAAAAAACTATAAAGATGAAAGAAGGTCACCATTGTTGTGAGTATGACCTCTTGACTGATTTGGTCATTAAAAAGGCTGACTTTGAAGCTCTCAGATGGACACAGAATATACTGTAATATGTGGATTTATTCTATAACTGCCTCCCCTGCTCCCCTGACATGCAGCTCCTGGGAAGGTAAGTCTGTCCATCTTTCCTACAAGAAAATCACCACAAACATCTGAAAAAGCTTTATGCCCTTTAATTCAGCAGTTTTACTTACAGGGGCTTTATCCTGAAAAAAGAGATGATCATCCCTGTGTCCCAGGTTCCGCCATAACTGGTGACTACCTTAGAAACCAGCATTTAGAAGGATGGTTAAATAGTTAAATCAATGGTTCTACAAGCATACTGTGGAATACTACAGAGTCATGAAAAGGGATAAAGAATGAAATATTGCATAGCAGATTGGCTATATCTTATTGGGCTAAAATCAGGTTATGAACTACTTACATGTAATACCAGTTGAAATACAAAATGGACAAAGACTGGAAGGATATCCATGAAAATATTACCTGTAGGTATTCAGGATATATATGGCTTTGACATTTACCCTCTTTTTTTTTTTTTTTTTTTGCCTTTTCTAAGAAAAAATATCCAAAACAAAGTATGTGTCACATCTGTAGCAGAAGGAAATAATACATTTTTCTCATTTTCTAGGCATACAATACCAAAAAAGAAAGTGCCCTAGAAAATGAAGTCTAAATATGTGTTTTAAATAAGTAGGGAAATTATAGGGAGAAAGTATTCCCTCTCCTTGAGGATTGAGAACAAGAGATGTAGTCATCCTAATTTTGAGGGGGATGCTCCGTTTTAATAAATGTTCTTTTAGAAAGGAACATTTCTGTCTTTCTGTGTCCTGACCCTTTTAGAATCTGGGGTTGGTACTTCTAAATTCCCAAAATAAGACAAATGTTTTCCCTCTATCTCTCTCTCTCTGCCTCCAGGGTTATCGAAGGGGCTCAGGGCCTGCACACACAAATCCACTGCTCCTAGGGGCCATTTTTTTCCCACTTACTGGATAGGATAGAGAGAAATTGAGAGGGGAGGGGAGATAAAGAGGGAGAGAGAGAGAGAGTTGGGTGGTAGTGCAGTGGGTTAAGCACAAGGACCAGCATAAGGATCCTGGTTCCCCGACTCCCCACCTGCAGGGGAATCGCTTCACAGGTGGTGAAGCAGGTCTGCAGGTGTCTGTCTTTCTCTCCCCCCTCTGTCTTCCCTTCCTCTCTCCATTTCTCTCTGTCCTATCCAACAATGATGACATCAATAACAACAACAATAGTAACTATAGCAATAAAACTACAAGGGCAACAAAAGGGAATAAATAAATAAATATTTTTTTTAAAAAAGAGGGAGAGAAAAAGAAAGACACCTGCAGACCTCCTTCACTGGTTGTGAAGTGACCCCCCCCTGCAGGTGGGGAGCTGGGGCTTGAACTGGGAACCTTCCACTTCATACTATGTGTGCTTAACCTAGTGCACTACCACCCAGGCCCCCATATGTTTTCTCTATTCAGATGATGAATAAAATTTTTTGGTTAGCACCTATTTCACACCCTGTACTCTACTGTGAATGGTGCAAATAACATTTTAAAAACTATAACTCAAATTAAAAATTTTAACTTGGGGCCAGGTGGTGGCATACCTGGTTGAAAGCACATGTTGCAAAGCTCAAGGTCCCAGGTTTGAGCCCTTGGTCCCCACCTGCAGTGGGAAAGCTTTGCAAGTGGTGAAGCAGTGCTGCAGGTGTCTCTCTGTCTCTTTCCCTCTCTTGTTTCCCGCTTCCTCATGACTTCTGGCTATCTCTATCCAATAAATAAATAAATAAATTATAACTCAATTAAGAAAAATGGTTACTTTATACATCACACACACACACACACACACACAAAGATCTAATAGCAACAACTAGGATTCAAGATTTGCTTACTAAATTTATCAAGTTTTCTTCAATGATGCATATGCCCAAATGTAAGATGAGGCATTTTACCCAATCACCAGAAAAGAGGAATATTCAAATATATTTGCAGGTTCAAATATTACAGGACATTCTCTAATTGCTTAATTTAAACAACTAAGTAATGCTTGGGGAAGACTTATTAGCCTGAAATGACCTCAGTCGATGCTTATTTGGGATGCTTTGAGAGGTCACTTGACAGAATCAGTTACAGAGGAGCGAGGAGATTTAATATGGATTCAGTTATTGTTCCTGGAGAAAAGCCCCAGAATGCAAGTGCTTAATATCACTGTAAACAAGCATTTTAAAAATAACTGCCTCAGTGAAGCTAATGTATGTTTATTTAACATTTCTTTTCTTTTTTTTTCTTTTTTGCCTCCAGGGTTATTACTGGGGCTCGGTGCCCACACTACAAACACACTGCTCCTGGAGGCTATTTTTCCCTTTTTTGTTGCCCTTGTTATTATTGTTATTGCTGTCGTTGTTGGATAGGACAGGGAGAAACTGAGAGCAGAGAAAGACAGACACCTTGCAAACCTGCTTCACCACTTGCAAAGTGACCCCCCTGCAGGTAGGGAGCCAGGGGTTCAAATTGGGATCCTTACGATGGTTCTGGCACTTTGCACCATGTGCACTTAACCTGGTACACCACTGCCTGGCCCCCCATTTATTTTATTTCTATGTCTATATTCAAAGCTATTGCAATACACAAATGGATTTGTCAGGAAATTGTGAGGAACCTCAGGAAGCATTAAGCCAGCTCCCCCTGCTCTACCCTGCATTCCTGATACTATGGCCTATCTACATAATCATTGTTTTGCCTGAAAGATCCCCACCCATTCCATTCCTTTGATCTATCTTCTTTCTACCCTCAAGACCCTCCCTGCCTACAGGGTAGTATTAATCTTAAATTAAAACCCTCACAATAGTTGCTAAGGAAGGTCCTACCTTTCCAGCCACCTTTTGCCTTTCTCCGCCCCTTTCCTAGCCATTTCTGACTTGCCACTTCCAGGTCTGCCTTTTTAAAAAGCCTTGGCTCTCTGATCAATAAAGATATTGCATTGCCTTGCGCCACATGTTTGGTTCCTGAGTTATCTCCCTTGAGTAGCTGAGTGAGTAGAAGCCCTGACTGGCTCCGGTCACGGTCTCTCCAACCCAGAGAGCACGCACCCAGGAAGAGGCACCCCAACACCAGCCCGGTAGGATTTTTTTTTTTTCAGGAGGCAAGCTCTTCTATGTTGGAAAAGTTGGGAAACAAATCAGCAGTGTGTTTTAAACACACAAGAATGTAACTAATGATGAAGAGGACACTTCAGTTTATAAACACTCCCCCGAAACATCATCATCCTTGATTACACTCCTGCAGGAAAAGAATGACTATGGCCAAAGTCTAGGACAAGTGAGCCAATATTTGTTTTAATATACATAAGCACAGGGAATCACCTATTTTGTTAGCAATTTATTAACATCAATTTAATCTGGGAAAGTACTTTTAAATTCGTCCTAATGAAACTGTTACTAGCAGGGTTAGGGGGTAGTCAATTAGCAATGGAGTCCCACTTCCTAAAATGACAAGTCTTTGATAAGCATCATAAAGATGACTCTATTCCCTTTCACAATTTTTTAAAATATTTATTTATTTATTCCCTTTTGTTGCCCTTGTTGTTTTATTGTTGTAGTTATTATTGTTGTTGTTGATATCATTCATTGTTGGACAGGACAGAGAGAAATGGAGAGAGGAGGGGAAGACAGAGAGGGGGAGAGAAAGACAGACACCTGCAGACCTGCTTCACCACCTGTGAAGTGACTCCCCTGCAAGTGGGGAGCCAGGGGCTCGAACCGGGATCCTTCTGCCGATCCTTGCACTTTGCGCCACCAGGGCTTAATCCACTGTGCTACCACCCGACTCCCTCCTTTTCCCTTTCACAACTTTTTTCTTTCTTTCTTTTTTTTTTTTTTTTGGCTCTTTCCGCAAAGATGCATAACCCTTTGAGTTCAAACATCATATGAAGAAAGAAGGATTTTTGTGAACACTGCAGCATCAGCCTCAGTGTGTTCCCAACTTCAGATGCCACTTCAGGCTCGAGCTTGGGAACTAATTTTAACCCAGAGAAAGTTCAGTCATCTATTTAAGTGCAAGGAAATCCAAAATAAAACTTTACGTTTGATTTGCTAATTAAGCTGTTCTCTTGACATTGTTAGCAAAGTGGATCTGAAAGGATCCAAAGTTCTTAACTTTCCACGAGACTTGAAAGCTTTATTATTTGGCGAGACCAGGACAGCAAAGCAACCTTCCCAACTCACATGATCCCAACTAGCTTCTTCCCTTTGCCAAATAAGAGAGAGGGTGAGGGGCCACTGCTGGGGAAAGAAACAATGCCAAGGAAGATGTTACATCTTTCCTGGGAAGTCTACTTGTCAGTGTCCGAAGTATAGGGCAGACCTGACTTCTCCTCTGTTTTATCTACATACATGCTGTTATTTTTTTTCTTTCTTGGTGCTTCACATGGGTTAAGAGAAAAGAAGGGGGGAGAGTCAGGTGGTAGCACAGCAGGTTAAGCACAGGTAGTAAGATGTTGTATGCTTTACATTGGTAGTTCTCCCCCACCAAGAGAATTGGATCAGTCCAGTTAGTTTCGCGGGCCTGCTTGGCCCCGCCGGGAAGGAACCCCGCCAGAGTTCCTGAGTTCCAGAGTAAGGGGGAGTTAGAGAGAGAGTTCCACAGTTGGAGAGTTGAAGAGTTGCAGAGTTCCTGAGTTCCAGAGTGAGAGAGAGTGCTTGCGCCGCCGCAAAGAGACAGCAGAGTTCTGTTTGGTGATTAGTTTGGTTTAGTTTATGAATCATTGTTCCTGAATAAAGAAATACAGCTTCCCTGCCCAGCCGTTGTCTCCGCGTCTCTGTTACCCGCCCGTGAAGCCAACCCACCCAGCTAGAGCCTTCCGAATTTTAACAACAGTAAGAAACACAAGGACCTGTGTTAAGGATCCCACTTCGAGCCCCGGCTCCCCACCTGCAGGGGAATCACTTCACAGGCGGTGAAGCAGGTCTGTAGGTGTCTGTCTTTCTCTTCCCCTCTCTGTCTTCCCTGCCTCTCTCTCCATTTCTCTCTGTCCTATCTAATGACAGCAATAACAACAACAATAATAATAACCGCAACAATGATTTTTAAAAAAAAGGGCAACAAAAGGGGAAAAAATGGTCTCCAGGAGCAGTGAATTCATGGTGCAGGCACCGAGCCCCAGCAATAACCCTGGAGGCAAAAGAAGAAGAGGAGGGGGAAGAGGAGGAGGAAGGAAGGGATGTTAAGAAGGCAGAAGAGCCATCTGGGAGGTGATGCAGTGGGTAAGGTGTCGTCGGAGTTAGAAGTATGCGGTCCCGAATTCAGCATCACACATGCCTAAGCAGTGCTCTGTTCTTTCTCTCCCTCCCTTCACATTAATATATAAAGAAATCTTTTTTTAATTTTTTTATTTTCTTTATGTATTTATTGGGTAAAGACAGCCAGAAATTGAGAGGGAAGGGGGTGACAAAGAGGGAGAAAGACAGAGAGACACCTGCAGCCCTGCTTCTCCACTCATGAAGCTTTCCCCTTGCAAGAGGGGACCAGAAGCTCAAACCTGGGTCCTTGTGCACTGTAACATGTGTGCCCAACCAGGTGTGCCAACACTGGGCTCCCCCCCCCATATATAAAGAAATCTTACAAAATAAATAAAATAAGGGCAGGGAAAAAGAAAAGGGAAAGGAGGAACGGCTAGGGAGAGAGCATAATAGTTATGCAAAAAAGATTTTCATGTCTGAGGCACTAAATATCCCAGGTTCAATTCCCAGTATCACCATAGCCAGAACTGAACTGACCTCCAGTAAAAATAAATAAACAAACAAATAAATAAAATTAGTCACTGATAAAATTTTAGAGGAAGAAGAGCAGGATAGAATGATCTGTGTCTATATGGAAAACAGAGATATATAAAAGGATGAAATATCTTCTTCCTATATACCGTGTGACTTGTTTCTCCTGCTAAGTTAAAGCTCTTTGAGGACAGGGAGAAGTCCATTTAGGTAGTCTGTGAAAATTAAACAAAAGCAAAAAAATAAATCCCTTTACACTACTCAAAAATTCTGCTGTGCTCTCCAACTCTCCCCAGCCCTGTCCTCCTTGCCTGACCAAATCCTCCCACGTCCTCAAGGCCCAAAGCATGGGGTTTAAGAGAAAAAAAGGGAGTCGGGCAGTAGTGTAGCAGGTTAAGCGCAGGTGGCAAAGCGCAAGGACTGGCATAAGGATCCAGGTTTGAGCCCCCGGCTCCCCACCTGCAGGGGAGTCATTTCACAGGCAGTGAAGCAGGTCTGCAGGTGTCTGTCTTTCTCTCCCCCTCTCTGTCTTCCCCTCCTCTCTCCATTTCTCTCTGTCCTATCTAACAACGACGACAACTATAGTAACTATAACAATAAAAAGAAACAACAAGGACAACAAAAGGGAATAAATAAATAAATAAATATTTTTTAAAAAAGAAAAGAAAAGCAGGTCAAAGAGGAGGAGGAGAAGGAGGAGGAGGAAGGTAAAGAAGGCAGAAAAGCATGTGCCAGAGAAGGGGACCTGCACTGAGGCCACACGCCCAAGTTGAAGGCACAAGGTGAATGCTCCTCAATTCTCTTCTACTGGGTGATTTATCTGAGCAGTTCAGTATGGCGCCTAATACACAATTTGGAAGCCAGGCACAAGAGAAACAAATGGAAACACACACACACACAAACACACTTCCTAGCTGTGTGATCTTGGTTAAGTCTCTTCACCTCTCTGTGCCTTTTCTCTCACTTATAATAGGTGTCATATAGTGCTAACAATAGTATCCACCTCACAGGGTTCTTTTGATAACTAATCCATATAAAGCACTTTATGAGTTCTGATTTCTGGGATGTTATAGTAAGAGTTCAATACATAGATTCTCTTAGTATCGACTCTACAGTTTACTGAGCATCTACTATGGGCCAGGCAACTCTGCTTGGCTGTCGGGTTAGTCGGAACTCTGTAAGGATTTTTTTTTTATTATTTTTTTTTATTTAAGAAAGGATTAATTAACAAAACCATAGGGTAGGAGGGGTACAACTCCACACAATTCCCACCGCCCAATCTCCATATACTCTGTAAGGATTTGAGGACTGATTGATAAGACCTTGACTCGGTCCCTCTGTGAATCAATAACAAAGATCTTTCCAGGTCCAAGTTCTCACTGAATCCTTACAACTATCCTAGGGGATAGATGCCATCTGACCTACTTTCTTAGAGGAGCAAATGGAGTCCCTTCTGCTCAGAACAGCACATACACACACACACACACACACACACACACACACACACACACACACACATGCTTGATGGGTGAAAAGTCGGTGCTGTGTTTACCTCACAAGCCCTCTAACTTCAGAGATTCTTTTTTTCCAATTCCCTCCTGTAACTCCCTTGACTTCACACGAAGCATCTTTTTTAGCATCTGTTTAGCCTGATTCCTGTCATTAGGTATCTTCTTGTGTGTTTATAATGCACCACTGATTTGTTTCAGACTAAACTGTGGGATCTAAAAATAAAGGGAAGTTGAACATATTTCTTTGCATATTAACTTTAAAGAAATAGATTAATCTTTCAGAAATAATCAAAAATGAACGATCCACTCAGCATGTAGCAGTTACTGAAAAAATAAAATTAAAAACCCTCAGGTTCCCACTTCTCCTCCTTTATCCTTTCTGAACTTACTCATTTAAGTATATGCTTCATAATTTTTCATTTTAAAAATTAAGAAGACTCAAGAGCCTATGGTAATCCAATCACATTCATTCCTGGGAATTCAGAAATGAAGGCAGGATTCATTTATTCTCTAAGTCAAACTCTCATTTTCAAAACTGACATTGTAGAATCATTCTCACTATCCTAAAAGGTGGAACTCAGGGTAATAAGCAGAAACTTGTGATGGTACAAAAGTTGTTTTCTGTGAGTTGGAAGGTAGTGCAGCGGGTTAAGCGCAGGTGGCGCAAAGCACAAGGACTTGTGTAAAGATCCTGGTTCGAGCCCCCGGCTCCCCACCTGCAGGGGAGTCGCTTCACAGGCAGTGAAGCAGGTCTGCAGGTGTCTATCTTTCTCTCCCCCTTTCTGTCTTCCTCTCCTCTCTCCATTTCTGTCTGTCCTATCCAACAACGATGGCATCAATAATAACTACAACAATAAAACAACAAGGGCAACAAAAGGGAATAAATAAATAAATTTTTAAGTTGTTTTCTGCAGTTCAGAAGGTAGCACAGTGGATAAACTTCTGGACTCCGAGGCAAGAGGGCCCAAGTTTGATCCCAGGCAACTCATGTGCCAGCGTGATGCTCTGGTTCTCTCTCCCATAAACAAAGAAATAAATCTTAAATAAAAAAAAAAAAGTTAAATAACAAACAAACTTCTTCAGGAAAAAAAAAAAAAAGCAAAGTTATTTTTTGAACTCTCAACCATATCTGATGTCTAATTATCGGCGAAATATAACAAGGATTCCCAAAGTTCTGACTCCTTCCCTCAAGGAGTTTCCTGAGTTGTAGGGAAAGAACAAATCTACCTTTGTGCTGAGATAGAACAAAGGTAGATAGAACCAGGTAAATATAATCAGGCAGAAAGAGCCACAGGAAGGAGAGGGAAGGGAGTAGCAAAGAGAAAGTCATTCTTCCCAAAGAAAGGCTCAGTTTTGCCTATCTGAGAAATCATTTACGTTACTCCCCTCCCCTTCAACCTATACTCACACACATCCACTTTGACTATTTGCTTCTGTTCTTTCTTTAGAACCCAAAAACCTGTTCGGTCATGAGCTCTTGGATGCCTGATTTAAGCCGACAACCAGGCTTAGTGACATCATTTTACTCAATTCGATGCATTCCTATCACTCAGAAAGGGCTGTATATGCAAATAACTGTACATTTAGTGTTGCAGCACTAAATGATGAGGAAAAGTACAGTTTATAAAATGCAGTCACTCCACGCCACAGTTCATTTTGGAAGAGGGAGGGTTACAGTCGACTGTGAACAATTACCAAATTGTCAACGGAATTCAATAAACGTTGTTTAAAAAGAAAAAACTAATTATTTGTTACAATAACCGGCTACTATTGCCACTTTGTATTTGGAGGTTTGTAAACTACTTCCATTTGAAATGTAATTGATTCCATTTTTATCATTTGTTCAAGTTTATGTGGTTGTGCTCATCCTAAGAGATGATAACATCTATTTTCAGCAAATTATACATTATAATTCCTCATTCAAAAGCTGTAACAGAAAACAAAATGCTAATTTATGCTGTAAACGAAACTACAGAATCATAATCATTCATTGTTAACATTAGGGACTAAACTGCTACTGGAAATAATGAATTGGAGCACAATGTAGTAGAGGTGGTTGGGTTTGAGTTCTCTTCCCTTTTCTTTGTGTCTTTTTTGGCTTGTTTTGCTTTGTTGTTACACAACTAACATACTTGCTGATACCTTTCCAGCCAAGACTGGTGTGAATGTTTTGTCTCCTCCCCAAATACAAGGCAGTGGTTCACTTGGCCTCTTCGCTATTCCCCGGGGGCTCTGTATCTCAAAGCTCCCAGATGTGCTCACAAAGCAACTGGAGGTACATGCTGAAGAGGGCAGGCATATGAGAGCCACACCTGCTTTCCCCGCTTCCTCTAAGCAGCCACACTGACGTTTCCCTCTCCGCAACAGGGCAAGGCCCACCGGCCCCCACCTTTGCAAGTCCCCTCTGCACTAGTTCTGATCAAGGTGAGCCTTCCTGATGACAGAGGACCTAGGGGGGTTGTATTGTTATATGGAAAACTGAGAAATGTTATGCATGTACAAACTATTGTATTTACTGTCGAATATAAAACATTAATTCCCCAATAAAGAATTTTTTTTTAAAAAGTGAGCCTTCCTGCATGGTCAGCTTCCCTTCTGTATCACAACATACATGAAACAGGGATGGGGAGACAGTGTAATGGTTTTGCAAAAGACTTTTATACCTGAGGCTCCAACATCCTTGGTTCAATCCCCAGCACCACCATGGAGCCAGAGCTGAGTGGTGCTCGGGTTTTTCTCTCTGAATCTCTCTCATTACACTAAAATAAATAAAATATTTTTAAAATACATGAAACAAATAGAAACCCAGTAAATTGTAATAAACCCTATGACTTCTTATGAACAAAAATATGGGGGGAGTGGGAAGGCTGGGATCACACTGCAGACTCCCTGTTTCCCTTAAATAACTACTTTTGAGGGAAAGAGTAAAACCACCTAATGGCATGTTAGACTTCCTTAAAGACAGACAGCCACACACACACACACACACACACACACAGACACACACACACAGACACACACACACTCAGACACACACACACACAGACACACACACACATACACACACACCATCCAAAGGAAAGAACTATTTAAGTGTCATCACTCTAGCAAAAAAAAAAAAAGTGAATTATTTTAAGGAACCAAATAGTCACACTGCCTCCGAGAGTAAATCACTTTTCTGCTGCCCTTTTATTTAATGCTGTCTGCTGTCCACAGTCACCTCTCCGCTGGCAAAGTGTGATCATTGATTTCCTATGGTCTCTCTGGAAGGAAGTTCTGCTTCCTTGATGATCACTACAAAGGGAAGGTGACCCCATTCTCATTCCAATGCCAGCCCTGCACTTTTATATTTCCACCTGGGCCACAGGACTGTATAACCAGGCAGAAATTCAGTGCCCTCTTTATACAGACTGTCTGGCTGTAACTACTGACATTCTGTGTTTTCCCTCCCCTTCTCCAAACTAGATTCTGGAAGAGCACAATACGAGGGATGTAACACTGAGAAGCATTCGTTCACGAGGAACATGAATGTTAGGTGCGTGATATACCAGTCATAACACACTAGTGCTGAGAAGGATAAATTTCAAACTAAAGCACAAACGCAGCTGCAGAGAACGCAAACCCAAAGGGGTGCAGGCTTACTTATAAAATGAGAGTGACAGCACTGGGTGGTGGCGTACCTGGTTGAGCGCACATGTTACAATGCACAAGGATACAGGTTCGAGTCCCCAGTCCCTATGTGCAGGGGGATAGCTTCACAAGTGGTGAAGCAGTGCTGCAGGTGTCTCTCCCTCACTCTCTCTATCCTTCCCTTCCCTCTCGATTTTTTACTGTCTCTAACCATATTTATGTATCAATAAATAAATAAAAATATTTTTTTTAAATGAGAGTGATTAGGGGCCGGGTGGTGGCACACCTGGCTGAGTGCACGTTACAATGCACAAGGACCTGGGTTCGAGCCCCCGTCTCCCCACCTGCAGGGGAGTCGCTTCACAGGCGGTGAAGCAGGTCTGCAGGTGTCTGTCTCTCTCTCCTCCTCTGTCTTCCCCTCCTCTCTCCATTTCTCTCTGTCTTATCCAACAACAACGACAACAATAATAACTACAACAATAAAGCAATAAGGGCAACAAAAGGGAATAAATAAATAATTTTTTTAAAAATGAGAGTGACTAGGGGCCGGGTGGTGGCACATCCAGCTGAATACACATGTTACAATGTGCAGGTACCTGGGTTCGAGCCTCCGATCCCCATCTGCAGGGGTAAAGCTTCACAAGTGGTGAAGTAGTGCTGCAGGTGTCTCTCTGTCTTTCTCCCTTTCTATTTCCCCCTTCCCTCTCAATTTCTGGTGGTCTCTATCCAATAAATAAAGATAATTTTAAAAAATGAGAGTAAATTGATGCACTAAAATAGAAAAGAGACTTGTAACAACATGTTACCAATGTGAAACATTGTTACTACTTTAATCATTCTGATGCATCAAGACCTGATCAAATATGATAGGACAGAGAAACTCATTAAGATTTTGAGGCATCTGAATGATTAATTAAACAGATATGATACATAAGATTGGGTTGTTGGTACATCTGAGCCAGAGCATCACTCTGGTACTTGAGATGCTGGGGATCAAACTTGGGACCCCATGCCTCCAAGTTCAGTGCTCTACTCACTGCACCACTTCCTGGGCCCTTCAAATGAAACAAACACTCCTGTACAGTGTTCTCTTGCGAGTATTCACATATGTTTGGCTTGGGCCTTTTATGAAATCTTAATTATTTGATCGGGGAAGTTGGCATCTGAGTAATTAATCATAAGTATCACTCCATGATTGATATCTATCTTCAGTGTATGTATGTATGCTTGTGTTTTTGTCTGTGGTTCTTTTATGGTTTTGTTTGTTTGTTTGTTTGTTTGTTTTTGCCAGCAGGACTATCTCCGAGGCTCAGTGCCTGCACTATGAATCCAGGGCTCCTGGCGGCCATCTTTTTCCTTTTTTTTTTTCTTTCTTTTCTATTTTTATTTGACAGAACGGAGAAACTGAGAGTGGAGGGGGAGATGGAGAGGAGGGACAGACAGACAGTTGCAGTCCTGCTTCACTGTTCTTGAAGCAGTCCTCCTGCAAGTGGGGAACAGGGGCTTGAACCCAGGTCCTTGTGCATGGTGATATGTGCGCTTAACCCAGTGCACCATCGCCCGGCCCCCAGTGTATGTATTCTTTTTTTTTTTTTTTTTTGATTATTCTAAGTTGTTTTTATTAAATGTCGGAACTTAAAACAAACTACTACAAAGAAGATGCTGCACAGTTTATGCTTGCAGTGATTTGACACTAGATCAAAAGTGTGCATGGCAAGGTAGCAAAAGAAAAGCAGTGGAGTGGGCTGAGACAGCACTTGCACTGACTGGCATGTATTCTTTAGAGATTTATTTACTTTCATTTTAAAGAGACAGAGGACCAGAGCAGTTCTCAGCTCTGGCTTATGGTGTTGCTGGGGGACTGAACCTCAGAATTCAGAGCCTAGAACATGAAAGGCATTTGTATAACCATTATGAAGTCTCCCCAGCCCCACATATATATTTTAGCATGTGTCTTAAAAATGAAATTTATTTTAATTGATATTTCATTTATTTATTAACACAAAATAGACTGGGGGGAGAGGGAGCCAGAGCATCACTCTGGTACTTGAGATGCTGGGGATCAAACTTGGGACCCCATGCCTCCAAGTTCAGTGCTCTACTCACTGCACCACTTCCTGGGCCCTTCAAATGAAACAAATCACTTCTGTACAGTGTTCTCTTGCGAGTATTCACATGTGTTTGACTTGGGCCTTTTATGAAATCTTAAATCATTTGATCGGGGAAGTTGGCAATCTGAAAACCCAGTCTGTCTTTCAAGCCGGATCTGTTATTCAAATCATAAACATATAACCTATTACCAAGAAAAATAAGGCATCAGGTAGTTTTGGCTCATTTGTCAAAACAGAAGATCTCATTTACCAAAGATAATTTTATCAGGTATATAAGTAACCAGAGACGAGGCCAAGTGGTGGCATACCTGGTTGAGCGCACACACACATTACAGTGCCAAGGGCTCGGGTTTGAGCCCCTGGCCCTCACCCGCAGGCAGAAAGCTTTGCAAGTGGTGAAGCAGAGCTACAAGTGTCTCTGTCTCTCTCCCTCTCTGTCTCCCCCTTCCCTCTTGATTCCTGGATGTCTCTAGCCAATAAAGATAATTAAAAAAATAAAATAAAATAAATGACCAAAGAGAAATGGGAAAACAAAGGTGATCTTGCTATTTCATGAAACTAATTGAACAAATAACCGTACTTGCTAGAGACACACTCGTGACCGCGGAATGTCTTCATACGGTGCAGGAGTGGAAGGACAGTACAAAAGAAGCCGGTGCTGTGGCCTCTGAGACAAGGCTGCCTGCAGGATTCTCCAGTTAGTCTCTAACCAGCACTGGCATCTTAGTCAAGGAATTAAATGCTCTGTGACTTTATCGCCCTCATCCATAAAACGGGAACAATAATGCCGGAACCTCCTATGTAGTCATGAAGATTAGATGACTCGAATACAAACAAAGGGCTTGAAACAGCATTAATAAATGGTGGCTTTTGTCACTGTTCTTTGGTTCCCAATTTTGAGGTTGAGAGAACTTTACCAAAAGGAAAAAGGAAGGAAGGAAGGAAGGAAGGAAGGAAAGAATGAAGGAAGGAAGGACTGACTTTCAAGCTGATGACATAAGGGAGCTAGGCTTACTGAAAGCCCCACCACAAACCCACGTTATCACTAGTCTCTCTCTCTCATTTTTCTGTATCTGTAGGAAAACCTCAATGTTGAAGACAACTGAAGCAGGATGAGGTCTGTGTAGAGGTACATTTTTACAATTCATTTCAGCTAGAAGTACAGAATTGCACCGAAAAACTATTTTGCAGTTTATACATACATGTCCAGGAAAATAAAAATGCTAAAATGCACGAGCGCCAGGGAGATATGACAGAAACAGCATACCAGATTCCCATGCCAGAGGTCCTTTCCTAGCTGAGATCCCAGAGGATCCCAGAGGATCCCAGAGGTGGGTCAGTGCACAGCAGTGCTCTGTTCTCTCAATATCTCTCTATTGTCTCTCATGGTAATAAAAATTTTCAAAAAAGAAAAATGTTTAAAATGTGTGGAAACTCAGTCCTACTGTTTGAACTTTAAGATACTGGCTTTTGCAGCCCAGGGCATGGTTACTTCGGTACAATGCTAGACTCTCAAGCATGAGGTCCCAAGTTCAATCTCCAGCATGTCATGTGCTGGTGTGATGCTCTGACTCTCCTTTTCTTGGTAATTAATGAATAAATAAATCTTTAGGAAAAAATAATGACAAACAACTTTTTTGACTGGGGACATCCCCAAGTCTTGGCTCCATGATGCATATCCAAACATTGTGACTACTTCAGGAATTATGAAATACCCAGAAAAAATAGGGGGGGGAGGGGGGAATGGAAAGTAGTTCTCAGAGTCTTTAAAGAACTGACTAAGAGAGTTTCCTCAGTGAGCCTATTCCTGCTTTTTATCATCCATATTCATAGAAGTGGTGTCAAGGCAAAAAAAAAAAAAAAGAAAGAAAGAAAAGAAAAGAAAAAAGAAAAAGAATGATAATTAGAAAAGAAAAGAAGCCATCAGCACAAGCTTCAAAAACTCACCCACATCCATTAATGGTACTGCACTGAAACTTCCATCCTGCTTAAAAAGGTAGCATAAACACAAGGAACTGCAGAAGTTGGCTGACAAAAGTCCAGGTCTGGATTCTCGACAGCCATGGCCTATTCTGAGCAGATAGTGTGTGTCTTTAGTAAGGATGCCATTTTATGTTTCGGCTGGAAAAGGTGACGGAGTGGTGAGGGAGAGAAGCAAAAGTGTAAAGCCCAGGCTCTCCTGGTGGTGACATCTTTTTCACAAACTCAGGTTAAATCTCCAGTAACCTAAAGCACAGGTTCATCAGTTGAATAAAATCAGATGTCTGGCCTCCTGGACAGCCAGCCAGGCAGCTAATTGGCTCCATTTTTCACTTGCAATGGATTGATTCAATATCATACAGACCTGGCCCATTTCAAGTTCGGGGGCTTACCCAGTGACAAGGGGAGAAAGGTGACCCAGGTCCACACTGCAAGCAGTACTGGCCACCCCTCCATCACCTTCAGGGTGGAGACAGGAAGATGAAACAACTAAGGGAGAGACTCGCAGGTTAAAATGTAAGGCATCCAAAAAAAGCTAACGCTGGCTTTCGGAAGCTAACACTACTGCCATCCTTAGGCGTGAAACTGTAAATTAAAGAATGGTCTCTTGTTGGGCTTGCAGAGCCAAATCAGAGACATTTCACATGCACACGCTAATTGGGGTTTGCATTCTAATTGAAGAAATAAATTCCACCTAAGCAGATGCTTACACACACACACACACACACACACACACACCACCCCAACTCTCACCACGGTATGTTTTGCACATTTGGCAAGTGGGCACAAAAACATCTATAACACGGTCTACTCAAGAAAATGGAATTTCCCAGTTTCTACATGGTAACAGATGCAGTTGTGGCTTAAATACACATTGGGCTCTCTCCCAAAAAAAAAAAAAGTAAAAAGTAAAAACAACAAAAAAATTCACCCCAATCTCTCACTCCCCTTCCACCCCAGTCTGAATAATAAAATGTCTTGGTTTAACTCAAACCTTCCCACTCCACAAAGATTCACAGCTGGATTGTTGTGTGTTTGTTTGTTTTTGGTGGGGGTGGTGTTTTTGTGTTCAGTCATGATTAAATGTCCCAGTTGCTCCAAATTCCCAGATCTATATATAAAGAACCCCCATCTTCATTATTTTTTTCACTTGCTTGTTTATAACCAGAGGTGTCATAATCATGTTCCTTGTGAAAATGAAAGTAATCAAAATGCCTTGTGATTCCAGGAAAAAGAGTTCCTTAGGCAGATATGTCTGCCTGCTATTGATGTTGTAAAAAGGCTCCTTTTACATGGTATTAGATGTTGAGAGCACATCATATTGATCTAGAAATAAAAAGCTTGATTTTTTTTTCAGTACAGTCAACCCTTACCTTCATAAGCACTTTGTAACACTGGGAAGAAGGTTTTATTTTTAATTGAGGTAGAGTAAACAAATTACATTTGAAGAGCATTTGCTATTTTTAGGGAAGGGAGGATCTGTCTGCCTTTTTGGCAGCCTTTCAGGTAACAACAACAAAAAAAAATCATGAATAAGTCTAACTCTTGCAAATTTGGTTCCAGCACCCCCTAACCCCACCCTATCCCCCCAAAATATAAATATTATATATGTGAGCAGCCCTGCCCTAGTCAGGATGAGATAGAAAGTGTTGCTTCTATGTGATTGGGGGGGGGGGGGAGGCAGGGTCAATCGCTGAAAATGCAAACAGAAGCTCAGCTGGGTGCCTAGGTCCTTCTGTATTGACATTCTTCACCCCCAACCACCACCACCACCACCATCCCCATCCCCCCCCCCAAAAAAAAAGAATGATGGTATGGTAACACTGGAAGCTGCCACGCCTGCCTGGCTTAACTGACCACCTGAGAGCAAAGCCTGGAGGCTACTGAGGGCACCCTCTTCTAATGATGCCCATCGCTCAATTGTTTCTGTACTTTATCTTAAAGTTCACCTCGCACCGCTGGAAGGAGGAATCAATATGGCACACGAGCTTCCTATCCCCCCTCACTCGGAGCGAGCCCGCTGCACCGAGGCGAGGCGCCTGCCACCAGCGCAGCCTGAGAGCTAATCATCATCCACCAAGCAGCACCAGCTGCTCCGGCAGAAATTCTTTCTGATTTTCTTAGCAACACGAGTCTCCCTTTCTAGAAGCATGATCTGGCCTTGGAAGATCACCGGGGGCAGTGGAGGGGATGTTTTTTTTTTTTCTTTCTTCCAAATCAAGTTGCACGAACTTTACGGAGGGAGAGTCGTGTTCTTTTGCATGCCACCCTCACCCCTATTCCATTACTCCCCTCTGGCTTTATTTCAACCCTGCCTCGCACCCCAGTCCCTCACGCCCACCTTGGCGGGGTGTCCAAGGACTCTGCACGTGGCAGCCTGTCTTACAGCCCGGGGCTTCCTAAGGGCTCCTAACGATTCGTTTCCCATCTTCTTTTTCAGGATGTGGCCTCGCAGCATTGGGAGGTTGGAACACTGCCCGAGCCCCCAGCCCCAGTCTCAGCCCCGGGCCGGGGACTGGAGGCACACGCCTGGGAAACTTCTCCAAAACGCAACCGACTCCAGGGCTGGGGGCCGCGGAACTGCCAAGGAATCCCGTGGCCCGGCCCTACTGGTGTGGGGTGCCGAGTGCGTGGCTGAAGCCTTTCCTAGCCGTCTTGGTGCTCAAAGGCGAGCTGGGGTTGGTTCTGAGTCATCCACAGTCACGCCACACACACACATACACACTCAGTCTCTCTCTCTCTCTCTCTCTCTCTCCCTCTTTCTCCTCCTTCTCTCTCTCTCTCCCCCTCTCTTTTTTCTTCTTCCCCTCTCTCTCTCTCTCTCTCTCTCTCTCTCTCTCTCTCTCTCTCCCTTTCTCTAACGCGCGCGCATTCGCCGCTCATGGAGAGCCCAGAGCCCGAGTTGGCCGAGCGGGGTGATCCTGCCCCCCTCCCCGCAATCTGGAGCAGATGCAGGGAGGCGTGGGTCGCTGGAGGAGAGGGGTGAGAGAAGTGGTGGTCCTAGGACTGACAATCTAGACACACAAACACACACACACACACACACACCCCACCCCCAACTCCACAGCCCCCAGCAGCTCCCGCAAGTTTCCACTCCCAGCGGGGTCTCCCCTTTTCCCCCCACGAAGCTCCACTTCCGCCCCCAGAGCTCTGCGCCCACCCAAGGCCCGCGCGCTCCCCGGGCGACCCAGGCGCCCCAACCCAGGCGATGTGGCCAGAGCTCGCGGCCGCCGCCAATCGCTGCTGCCGCGGCCGCTCAACCTCGCCGGCTCCGGGGTTCCGCTCCCGGCTCCGTTTTTCACCCGAGTGGCCGCGGCGCTTGCTGGGGAGCCCACGCCGGAGCCGGGAGGTTCTCGCCCCGCAACTCCAAGCCCGACGATGTCAGTTTCTTGGAAACTAAGGGGGTGGGGGTAGCGGGGGCGGCGGAGCACCCAGGAAGACTGTTTGGCTTTTTTAATGGGTGGGGGGAGAGGGGGAGAGGAGGTGTTGCTTTTTCCGCTCTTCCTCGCCTGGAGCTAGCAGGAGCGCGCTGCGCTCCGGGTCCGGGAGGGAGCGCGCCAGAGCCGGCGAGCGCGACTGGAGGAGCCGGGCGGCCCGAGACCCCGGCGGGAGGGCGGGAGGGACCCAGCTCTGCCCCCCCCCCCCACACACACACCGCGGCCCCGCCGACCCCGTGCACTCCGCCCAGACCCGAGTTCCCCAGCCCCCGCGCGCGCGCCCCGTGAGGCCGCTGCCTTTCCTACTGCTCCTTCACCTCCGGGACCCCAACTTTCCCCAACACACACACACACACACACACACACACACACACACACACACACACCTCCCTCCACTCTGGCTCCACTTCCCCATGTAGTTGGAAATGACAGATGCCTATAGACTTTCACCAAACCAGCGGTGGGGGCAGCAGATACAAGAGTTATTTAATTAAAAGGCATTTTTCCTCGCCCGCTCTCTCGCCCGGGCTCCCGGAATAGCTTTTGCACCCCCCTCCCCGACCCTGAGCACACGCCTGTCTCTCCAGGTGCCCGTGGCCCGCTAACACCCAGCTCTTTCCACGACCCCCCTTTTCTGGGGTGTACCCCCCTGGACCCCCTCCCCACGCCCACCGCCGCCGACGTGCACACCTAGAGGCTGGCGGCGGAGAACGTCGGGGGCTCGGTGCAGCCGGACTGCATTGCACAGTCATCAAAGTTAAGTGTATGTTTGGAGGGGGTCAGTGCGCGCCCCGGGAGGCACGGGGTCACTGGGCGCCGAACCCCCATTCTGCACCCCCCCCCCGGCACACACCCCCGCGGGGTCCGAGGACGCCTCCACTTGGGATTGCAGCCATTTTAGGCAGAGAGAGGTGGTTCGGGGCTCCGGGGGGAAGTGGGCTGGGGATTGGGGGGGCAGCACGTCTCGAGGGGGCAGCGGCTCCGCAGCCCCTGGGCGCAACTGGAGGGCGGGCAGGTGCCGGGCGCACAGGGGCGCGGTTGCGCTTGAGTTCCCCGCTCGTGCCTGGAGTTGTTCGGGGTAACGTGCTGGCACCAGCCTCTTTCTCGGGCTCCCGCTGAACTGGGGGGGTTGGGGGGGCGTTGGGGAGAGGTGGGCTGGGGAGGGGTGTCGATGGCAGACTGGATTCGGAAGGGACGCGACAGACGCTGGAGAGCTGCTGTTGAGTAGGGGGGCATCTCCTGTCGGTGCTTGGCACTGACCCAAACAGTGCGACTCACTTGCCCCCCCCCAGTGTCCCCCAACCACCCCCCCACACCCCAGCCTCTGCCTCCCCGCCGAGTGCCAAGTGAGCGCGCTGCGGGGGGCGCGACGCCGCCCGACCCCGGGCACCGCTTACCTGGCTGGAAGGGGTTTCCCAGGAGGAGCCGTAGTTGTAAAAGAAGGAAGAGAAGACGGCCTCTTCCGACAGCCCGCAGCCCGCCATGCTCTGGATGCAAATAAAATGAGGAGAGGAGGAGGAGGAGGGAGAAATAAAATAAAATAAAATAAAATAAAATAAAATAATAAAAATCCACACGCAATCACACAAAAGCAACCCACCCTTCCCCCTCCAAATTTTTTTTCCAAAAAAAATCAAATGAAACCAATAAGCGGAGAAGGAAAGCTCTCGCCAGTCAAGGCAGAAGATGGGGTGGGGGGGGTGTGTGGAGGAGGGAACGGCCGAGGGGATGCAAACTCTCGGCGGTGCTCCCTCTCCGGGCGAGGAGTGATGCCGGGGCCGCCGCCGCCGCCGCCGCCTGCTCGAGACGGTACCTAGAGAGGTTCGTCCTGACTTGGGCAGCCGCCGCCGCCGCCGTCGCCGCCGCCGCCGCCTGTGCCGGCTGCGTGTGTGCGCGCGTGTGTGTGTGTGCGCGCGTGTGCGTGTGTGCGCTGTGTGCGCGCAGAGCCGGGGACCGCAGGGGGAGCGGGAGGGCGAGGGAAGGAGCGAGCCGGGATGGAGGGCGCAGAGGCAGAGCGAGCGTGTGCGCGCCGGGGTGCGTGCGTGTGTGTGCGTGCGTGTGTGTGTGTGTGAGCGTGTGTGTGTGGGCGCGGGTGTGTGTGTGTGTGTGTGTGGGCGCGCGCGCGCGCGTGGGGCCGGGGGTGCGTCTGTTTGGGGAGCTCACGGGAGAGCTGGGGCCGTCACGTGGGCGCGCTGACTCCGCCGGCTGCCGGGGACAGCCTGTACTACAGCCCCGGCCACTAAATCAGCCCGCGCCGCCAGACCTCCGCCACTGTGCTCCCACCACCCCTTCTCCCCGCTCTGCGCGCCCGGGGGCCGACAGGGGGCGCGGCGGCTGCCCGGGCAGGTGGGCGGTGAGCTGGGCCCGGGGCGCCCCGAGGCGGCCGAGTGGAGAGAGAGAGGGAGAGAGAGGGAGAGGGAGAGGGAGAGGGAGAGGGAGAGGGAGAGGGAGAGGGAGAGGGAGAGGGAGAGAGAGGGAGGGAGATGCGGGCGGGCGGGGACGCACAGGGGCCCCCTCTGCCCTGCACCCTCCCCGAGACAGAGCGAAAGCGAGCGAGAGAGAGAGCCTTCTTCCTTCCACTCGCCCTCTTTTGAAAATATACATTAAAAAAAAATTTTTTTAATTCCTAAAATTGCTTTCCGGCGCAGAGACCACCACCACCAGCCCGCAACCACTGTGCCAGCCACAGGGACACGGGGACGTTGATTTCACACACTTGCTAGGTCTGGATTTCTATCTCTCTCTCTCTCTCTCTCTCTCTCTCTCTCTCTCTCTCTCTCTCTCTGCTCCTCCTGGTCCCCCGAGCGCGCACACGCGGGGACACACACACACACACCCGTGGCCGCCTTCCTCCCATCCCAAAGGCAAACCCACTTCCTCCCGCCGGTTGCTGTAGTTAAGTCAATGCTACATCAAACTAGGCTAGGCTGAGAGACAACTGGAAAGTGGATTTGGGGGGCAATACTGCCCCAGCAGGAAGAAAGGCTCTGGCTTGGCATTCTGTTGGTTTAACAGTTTAGAACGAGGAAAGAAAGAAAGAAAGAAAGAAAGAAAGAAAGAAAGAAAGAAAGAAAGAAAGAAAGAAAGAAAGAAAGAAAGAAAGAAAGGAAGGAAGGAAGGAAGGAAGGAAGAGAGAGAGAGAGAGAAAGAAAGAAAGAAAGAAAGAGAAGAAAAAGGAAAAGATGTGTCGTCTCTGCTCTAAAACTCAAGGCCCCTTGAGTCACAGTTCTGTTATCGGAGCTATTCTCTTACAGCTAATGTATGGTAAAAAAAACAAAAAAAAAAAAAAAAAACGTAAACAGGTATAATCCCCCCACACACACCCGGTGGTGTTGGGCACCATACCTTTCTCTCAGTCTTAGTGACTGAAGACCTGAAAGTTTTTGTTTCTGCAAAATAAAATAAAAGCCATTTCTTACCTGCTCCTCCTAACTCTCCTTTCTCTACTAGCTCTTTATAGAGATATTTATAGTAAGTAACATTAAAATAAAAACCGGCATATCTGTGTGAGATGCTCTTACAAGGATTTGAATCCTCCCAGGAAAACTCAGAGCAACCTGTTATAGGCCGTTTATATTGTTTTCTTTCTAGATCCTTTTTTCCAAATGCGGCCCATTTTTATGTAGACCAATTGTGTCTTTCCAAGAGTTCACACTTCCTCTTGTAAATTCCCCACTTGAGGTCGAAATCCTCTGTGAAATAAACATTTCCACAGCAACCTAGTGATGTCACAGGCATAGGCTCCTCATTTCAGAAGGGAAATAAAGCCCTTGGAAAGGATCTCTCTAGAAAGACAGCTTCTATTTCTTGCAAATAGCACTGCTCCTAGTAGACAATCAAAGACCAAAACCATGTTAGGTTTCTGGCTAAAAGCCTGTCTTCTTCTTCTTCTTCTTCTTCTTCTTTTTTTTTTTTTTTTAGGAGGGACTTAGTTTTCAAAGACATGTCAAATTATCTTTTGAAAAAAAATAGGTCACTATCCTCTTTTCTGAGTTCATGAAAAATTGCATTTCAAATCAATGGTCCCTAATCACTCTGGCCACTATAAATTTTAATCAAAGAGGGGGAAAGGATTTTTTTTCTTTTAAAAAAAATCAGAAAAAACAGAAAGATGGAATGTATGTACTAACTTCAGACTCCAATAATGCTGACTGAACGGGTTTCAAAAATACAATAGTTTTTAAGAGGTAGTAGACCACAGAAGTTCTATTCACTATCAAAATTAGTACTGATGTCACCAACACTGAATAAAGGGGCTTCTCCACCATTTCTCCTTTGTTTCCTGTGTCTCTAGACTCTGAGATGGGGGGACAGACACATTCTTCATACTGTCCCCATGCTAAGCCCCATGCAGCCCCTCCCCATACATATCAAATGTAAAGAAACTGGAAAATATAAAATTAGGCCTAAGGCTTAGCATTTCTTAAAATTCCTGCCTCAATAGGGTCCGTTGAAAATAATGATGCAGAGTAAATATATAAAGTTAGTTTGCAAAATCTTTATTTATTTTTCTTTACCAGAGCACTGCTCAGCTCTGGTTTATGATGGTGCTTCGGAACTGAACTTTTGAATACAAAAGCCTCAGGCATAACCATTATGCTGTCTCCCCAACCCACAAAGGACTTTTCTTTTTTGTTTGTTTATTTCATTTATTTGTTTTGCTTTTTTGTTTGTTTGTTTGTTTTGTTTTGTTTTGCCTCCAGGGTTATCACTGGGCTCGGTGCCTGCACGAGGAATCCACTGCTCCTGGAGGCCATTTTTCCCATTTTGTTGCTGTTGTTGTTGCACTTGTTATAGTTATTATTGTCATAGCTGCTATTGTTGTTGGATAGAACAGAGAGAAATTGAGAGAGGAGGGGTAGACAGAGAGGGGGAGAGAAAGATAGACACCTGCAGACCTGCTCCACCAAGCGACCCCCTTCAGGTAGGGATCCTGGGGCTTGAACCAGGATCCTTAGCTGGCCCTTGCGTTTTTCACTGTGTGTGCTTAACCTGCTGCGCTACCGTCCAGCTCCCACAAAATACTTTTCATACATATTCAGCAAGATTAGCACTCTTTTCTTAAGGTAACCTCTTCCTTACTTAATTCCACCTTAGGCGTCACTTCCAATGCCAGTGGAGGTCACTTGTGTCTTTGATAATCCCTTTCCTGTGTGTTGGATGAGTAGATTTATCCTTCCTGGTAGTCCTGGGGGGGGGGCAACAGCGTTCTATCCCCATTTCATAGATATGGAAAGAAGCTCAGATATGCCATATAACCTCCAAGGTGACTCAGCTAAAAGATGATTTATTTGCTGGCTGGAAGGCAGCACAATGGTTACACAAATGACTTTCATGCCTGAGGCTCTGAGTTCCCAGGTTCTATCTCCAGTCCCACCATAAATCAGAGTGGAACAATGCTCCAGTAAAAATAAAAAATGTAAAATGAAAATAAAAAAGATAACCAAGGCAGGTGGTGACAAATCTGGTTGAACACACACGTTACAATGTGCAAGGACCCAAGACTGAGCCCCAGTCCACACCTGCAGAGGTAAGCTTTGAGAGTGTTGTGAAGCAGTGCTGCAGACGTCTGTCTTTCTCCCTCTCTATCTCCCTCTCCCCTCTTGATTTCTGACTGTCTTTATCCAATAAAACTAGTTGAAAAAAAAAAAAAAGACAGGGAGTCGGGCAGTAGCACAGCGGTTAAGCGCAGGTGGCTCAAAGTACAAGAGAGGATCCCGGTTCAAGCCCCCGGCTCCCCACCTGCAGGGGAGTTGTTTCACAAGCGGTGAAGCAGGTCTGCAGGTGTCTGTCTTTCTCTTCCCTCTCTATCTCCCCCTCCTCTCTCCATTTCTCTCTGTCCTATCCTACAACGAAGACATCAATAACAACAACAATAATAACTACAACAATAAAACAACAAGGGCAAAAACAAAGGGAAAATGAATAAATAAATATAAAATTTTTTTTAAAAAAAGACAATCTGTTTTAACCCAGTGTTTGTAACACCACCAGCTTTGGGCCATGCTCCCCTGTTACTGATTGACAAGTCTTTCTCCAAAGTCAATGACTCCACCCTCTAGCTGCCCAACTTGTGTACATTTGTGACCAGTGTTCATTACAATATTGGTATATGTTCAGAAACACTTTCAGTCTTCATGAGGATTTAATTTATATGTTTCTAGAGATGAGGAAACCCAGGCCTAGGAAAAAGATTTAAGACTTCCCATCCTACCAGCAGCTAGTTAGAAGAACTGGGGTTTCTTTATCTGTGTCTGTGTTGTTGTTGTTGTCGTTGTTGTTATTGTTATTGTTGTTTTCCTTTACCAAAGCACAGCTTATCTCTGGCTTATGGTGGTGCCTGGGTAGAAGCTGAGACCTTTAAGCATGCAAGTCTTTTTTTTTTTTTTAATTTGCTTTTTCTCCCTTTTGTTGCCCTTGTTGTTTTATTGTTGTTGATGTTAATGTCATCATTGTTGGATAGGACAGAGAGAAATAGAGAGAGACGGGGAAGACACAGAGGGAGAGAGAAAAATAGACACCTGCAGACCTGCTTCACCACCTGTGAAGTGACTCCCCTGCAGGTGGGGAGCTGGGGGCTTGAACTGGGATCCTTATGCCAGTCCTTGAGATTCGTGCTTAACCCACTGCACTACCGCCGGACCCCAAGCATGCAAGTCTTTTTGCATGATCCTGTGCTGTTTCCCCTGCCCCAAACCCAGATTTAAAACCAAAGATTTCTGGTCTTCCTGATGCAGCTTCTTCCCCCCTGACAGTTAGTTCTTCTCATCTCTGAACACACAGGAAAATGGGTATGTGGGGCTGCAAAGCAGGCCCAGCCCTGAAGAGGCATTCAGGGAGCAAGTAGTAGGAACAGGTGGAAAGATTCTCTTCCCACCAATAAACAGGGGACCATTTCTCTGAAGGAAGTCTGGCATCCAGTCACAAGCACTCTGCTCCCCTCAAATCCCCAGCTCTTTCTTTCGTAAACAGGGGAAAGCCCACTTGAATAGACCTTGAAAAGGTCTCCCGCTCTGGCCAGCTCTCCCTGCCACCCCAAAGAAGTTCTCCTTGGTTGGTTGGCTCACCTGACATGAGCACAGTAACATGGAGGTTTGTTTGCTAGTTCCCAACAACATCAAAACAAACCACCCTCCTCTGCCCCCACCGGGGCCGAGAACAGATGGAGGAGGCCCCAGGGGAAGCAGAGGAAGCCAGGAGCTCATTGAGAAAAGATCACCCCAGCCGCCTTGCCAGATCCTAGCTGTGAGGTGTTCAGAAGTCTAGAGATGCAAACCCAGAACAGAAAGCTTCTGATTTCCAGATCCACTGTGGTTGATTTTCTCAAGACCAAAAAAACTTTTTCTTTTGCCTGTGTTCCTGTTGTTGCCAAGCCATGACTTGTCACGCCCTCCTGTGTGATTTGTCATGTTGATATCATTTCCATTAATGAGAAAATCCATCTTTATTCATAAACACTTCCCCCACCCAAGGAATAACCCTGCATTAATCTTGTATTGGAAATTGGCTAACAGTCCAGATGATGTTGGGGCGTTTTCCTTGTTTATAAATGAGGTGTGTTAACACTCTTGCACCACTAGGGTGTCGTTTAATGAATGAATGCCTGCTCTGCTCTGCAGATGCAAGAGGCCAAACTGTTGTGGGTGTGGGGGGAAAAAAGATGATCGTTTTGGCTAAAGCTGCAGATGGGAAGCAGATGTAATATACAGAGGAAGTAGATTTCATTCAGCCTTCTTCCTTTATTAAAATAAAGTCTGCTAATTTGTCTTATTTTTAAAAAGCCCTCTGAATACACACATATGTGTTAACTCTAGGCAAAGTATAAAGCAGTATGCTGGCTGCCTTCAAGAAGGTCATAGCTCCATGCTCCAGAAGGTGGCGCAGTGCATAAAGCACTCAGATCTCAAGTGTGGGGCACTGAGTTCAATCACTGGCATCCTCTATGCCAGAGTGATGCTCCGGTTCAACCTCTCTCACACACACAAACACACATTGATAAATAAATGAATACATAAATATTGTATTTATTTTATTTTAACAGGAGAGCTACAAAGAGAAGGACACAGAGGAAAAGACCAGAGCATTGCTGAGTTCTGGTTCATGATGATGAACCTAGGACCTCATAGTCTCAGGCCTGAAAGTCTTTTGCACAACCATTAAGCTGTCTCCCCAGCAAAATATATATAGTTATCTTTCCTTATTTATTGGATAGAGACAGCTAGAAATTGAGAGAGGAGGGGTAGATAGGGAGAGAAACAGAGAGACACCTGCAGCACTGCTTCACCACTTGCAAAGCTTTGCCCCTGCAGGTTGGGACCGGGGCCTCAAACCCAGGTCCTTGCACATAGTAACATGTGTGCTCAACCAGGTATGCCACCACCTGGCTCCCAAGAAACATATTTTTTAAATGTTATAGTCTCAACAAATATTTGGTCTATCAGGTGTGTGTGTTTAGTCATCAATTTATCAAAGCAATGGCTAAAAAAAAAAAAAAAATGCACATCCTCTCCTCATGATTATAATGGCCCTGGGAAAAAGATTAAAATTAAGGAATGAGCCAAGGAAAAGTTGAGAGGACATTAAAAAAAGGTATAACAAAAGAGGAAGTTGGAATCGGGCAGTAGCGCAGTGGGTTAAGCGCACGTAGCAGAGGCACAAGGACCTGTGTAAGGATCCTGGTTGGAGCCCCCGGCTCCCCACCTGCAGGGGAATCACTTCACAGGTGGTGAAGCAGGTCTGCAGGTGTCTGTCTTTCTCTCTCCCTCTCTTGTCTACCCCTCTTCTCTCCATTTCTCTCTGACCTATCCAACAACGATGACATCAATAACAACAATAATAACTACAACAATAAAACAACAAGGGCAACAAAAGGGAATGAATGAATAAATAAATAAATAAATAAATAAATAAATAAATAAAAGATTTTAAGAAAGATTTAAAAAAAGAGAGGAAGTTAACCTGGGAAAAGCACAGACAGACAGGGCAAGAAGAAGAATGAAGCAGTTAATGCAAAAAGAAACCAAGGCAAAAAATGGACCCACAAACACAGCGGCAATAATAGCAAGCATGTACAGAATGCTTGTAATCCGCCAGGCATGTTACTCAGCCTAATCCTGGGGGACTACCTGGCTTACTTTGGGTTTCCCTGAGACAAGGGCTGGAGTGCAAGTTGCTTTGTTTGAGAGACAAATGAGGGAAGGGATGTGGAAGTGAAAAGTTGAAGCAAAGGAAGCAGAGTTGAATCCCCCTTGAGTTTAACTTGGGAGACAACTGAGAATGCAAACGTCAGAGTTAACCTGTCCTGGTGTGTGTGTGTGTGGGGGGGGGTGAGCCGGGATATTAATCCTCCAGCTCCTCAGCTGAAGGCTGCTCCCAGGTATTGCTAACAATCCTGCAGCTCTACTCCAGGAGAAACATGATCAAAGTGGAAATCTGACAGCCAGAGAAAATCGCAGGCAAGAGGATGAAGAAGCTGGTGTCAGTCTCTGGAGCTCTGGACAGTGGCCTAGGAATGGTTGTGAGTGTGAAAACCAACAGCATCTGCTACGTTGAACATTAACTTGTTTCATTCCACAAAAATCTTTTGAAGTGGGCACTATTACATTTCCAGTTTGATTTTTTTTCCCCCAGCAAAAGACTTTCTAGGAGAGTCAGAAGTGGCATTGGTTGTTTTTATCCACTTAGTAGCAATTCCCATTCCTAATAATAGACCCCCCCCTTCTCCTTTGAGAAACACTGACTAGCTGACTTAAGTTGTCCAATGAAAGGTACCTCAAACTGACCAGATAAGAAGTCTACCTCCAAAGTTCACTGGTGCCAGAGTACAAGAGGTATTCTGGGAAAGCAAAGCTGGGAGCTCTTCCAGGCCATGTTATTCCCACAAGAATGAACCCAACTACCTGAGGAGGAAGCCAGCCTGAAAAGAAACACCACACATTCTCAGCTGACATCTTTGTAACAACTGGAATCAGCCCAACCTGAAGCTAGACACCTCCCTCAACATTCCAAATGTGAAAGCCAACACACTCCTCTTTAATTACGAGCCAGTTCAAGTTTAATTCATAGAAGGCAAGCAACTTGGCCACAATCACACATCTGACAAGCAGGAAGTGATATCCAGACACGAGTAGCTCTGATCCCACAGCACCGTGGCCATGTTCTCAACCACCGTAATGATCAGATGCAGTGAGCATGTGCTAATCATGTTCTCAACCACCGTAATGATCAGATGCAGTGAGCATGTGCTAATCAAAGCTCAGAGCTGCACCACCCTCACTGCCCGGGCTGCCAATGGAGACTCTTTTCTTCTAGAAGTAGCTGCCAGTTTGCTTAAGAAAATAATGAATCCGGAGTCAGGCAGTAGCAAAGCAAGTTAACTGCAGGTGGCGCAAAGTGCAAGGACCAGCACAAGAATCCCAGTTCGAGCCCCGGCTCCCCACCTACCTGCAGGGGAGTTGCTTCACAGGTGGTGAAGCAGGTCTGCAGGTGTCTGTCTTTCTCTCCCCGCTCTGTCTTCCCCTCCTCTCTCCATTTCTCTCTGTCCTATCCAGCAACGAAGGCAACAATAATAACTACAACAATAAAACAAGGGCAACAAAAGGGAATAAATATATATTAAAAAAGAAAATAATGAATCAGGTGTAGCTTAGCTTTTTTGGAATTGCTTATACTCTCCGGTCATGAAAAGTGTTGCCAGGTGGTGGTGCACCCAGTAGAGAGATCCTGGGTTCAAGTACCCCACACACATAGGGAGAAGTTTCATTGGTGGTGGAATAGTGCTGCAGGTGTCTCTAGTTATCTCTCTCTCTCACTTTCTCTTTCTCTACTCTCATCCTTTATTAAAAAAAAAAAAATACCTCCAGGAAAAATGGAATCACGCAGGCACTAAGCCCCAGCAATAATCTGGGAGGCAAAAAATAAAATAAAATAATGAAATCGTTACCATATTTTAATAATGATCACTTGAAGAAAGGTTGGCAATCTTCTTTAAAAAGAAAATGACAGGAGTTGGGCGGTATCGGGCGGGTTAAGCGCACCTGGTGCAAAGCCTAAGGACCGGCCTAAGGATCCCAGTTCAAGCCCCCGGATCCCCACCTGCAGGGGAGTCACTTCACAGGCGATGAAGTACGTCTTCAGGTGTCTATCTTTTTCCCCCTCTCTCTGTCTTCCCCTCCTCTCTCCATTTCTCTCTGTTCTATCCAAAACATATGACATTAATAATAACTACAACAATAAAAAAAATAACAAGGTAACAAAAAGGAATCAATCAATAAATATTTTTTTAACAAGAAAATGACACAGCCTGGGAGGGGACACAGAAGATAAAGCACTGGACTCTCAAGCATGAGGTCCTGAGTTCAGATCTCAACACATTTGCCAGAGTGGTGCTCTGGTTTTCTCCTCCTCCTCCTCCCCTTTCTCTTATTAGTAAATAAGTCCTTTTGAAAGGAATAACGACCTTCAATTCTTGCCTCTTTAATAAGTCAACAGGGAGATTTTGACAACTCCAATTTTAGGACTCTGGTTGCAAGCGGGAAAAGAAAAGTTCTTCATCAGCTGAAGCAAATGGAAAAGAGAGGAAGACAGAAAGGAAGGAAGGAAGGGTGGAAAGACAGAAGGAAAGAAGGGAGAAATGGAGGGAGGGAGAAGGAATTTTACTGGTTCACCGAACTGAAGAGACAAAGAATAGGGCTGTCTTCAGGCAAGGCTGGAGGAAAGCAAACCTCAAAGACTCAGTCATGTTTTCTTTGTTTTCCTTTTGCTTGGGTTGGAGTCCAGTCCCCAGTAACACCTGCATCACCTCTTCTTTGTAGTCAGTTGTCCCAACAGAAAGAGAGGCTACACGAAATTGAAAAACAAGATTAGAAAAGAAAACACAAGTCGAACCTGAAATGGAATTGGAGTATTACACCAAAGTAAAAGACTCTGGGGTGGGTGGGTGGGTGGGGAGAATACAGGTCCATGAAAAATGATGAATGAAATAGTGGGGGTTGTATTGCTAAATGGGAATCTGGGGAATGTTATGCATGTAAAAAAAAAAAAAGAAGTAGAAACGCAAAGCAGAAATTGACTGAGTTTGGAGTATGGCACCAAAGTAAGAAAGCAGAAGTATACTAGAGTTTGCAGTGAGTACCTCCCTAATACTTCCTCTCCACTTTTCCAAGCTTTGGGTCCATGATTGCTCAACAATTTGTTTGGCTTTGTATGTTAACTCTCTTTTACCAGGTTCCAGGTGTCATCAGGATGCCAGCCAGACTTCCCTGGATTGAAGACACCACCAATGTGTCCTGGAGCTCAGCTTCCCCAGAGACCCATCCTACTAGGGAAAGAGAGAGGCAGACTGGGAGTATGGACCGACCAGTCAACGCCCATGTTCAGCGAGGAAGCAATTACAGAAGCCAGACCTTCTACCTTCTGCAACCCTCAATGACCCTGGGTCCATGCTCCCAGAGGGATAGAGAATGGGAAAGCTATCGGGGGAGGGGGTGGGATATGGAGATTGGGTGGTGGGAATTGTGTGGAGTTGTAACCCTCCTACCCTATGGTTTTGTTAATTAATCCTTTCTTAAATAAAAAAAATAATAAAACAGACACAGATCAGAAAAAAAAAAAAAAAAGAAAGAGAGGCTACAGCTGCCCCTCCCTCTCACCTGTCGCAGGTGAACCCTACAATTTCCAATCACCGATTCTGATGTGGTCGCATGCCCATCTCTACAATAATTATGGGACTCAAGTCCCAGGTCAATCCCTGGCACCACCACCAGCCAGAGTTGAGCAGAACCCCACTAAACAAACAAACAAACAAACACCAGATAATAATAAATCTTTTTAAATGTTAAAATCAAAATAACAACAATTCTGTTTCTGACTTATTTCACATAACATGAATTTTTCAAGGTCCATCCAAGATCGGCTGAAAACAGTGAAGTCACCATTTTTTTACAGCTGAGTAGTATTCCATTGTGTATATAGATCACAACTTGCTCAGCCACTCATCTGTTGTTGGACACCTGGGTTGCTTCCAGGTTTTGTCTATTACACATTGTGCTGCCAAGAACATATGTGTACACAGATCTTTTTGGATGGATGTGTAAGTCAGAAACAGAAGGATGAATATGGGATGATCTCACTCTCAGGCAGAAGTTGAAAAACAATATCAGAAACGAAAACACAAGTAGAACCTGAAATGGAATTGGCATATCGCACCAAAGTAAAAGACTCTGGGGTGGGTGGGTGGGGAGAATACAGGTCCATGAAGGATGATAAATGACATAGTGGGGGTTGTCTTGTTAAATGGGAAACTGGGGAATGTTATGCATGTACAAACTATTGTATTTACTGTTGAATGTAAAACATTAATTCCCCAATAAAGAAATAAATTCAACATAAAAAAATAATAAATAATAAAAAAAATTCTGGCAGTTAGTGAGATACACTGCTTTCACCTGCCAGGTTTGAGTCACAGACCCTTCCTCCACTCTGGAGAAAATATAACGCCCCAGAAGAGAACTTGGCAGGGGAGTGAGGGGAGACACAATCAGGTAATCTCCCCTTCTGGAAGAATGAGGGGTGGTTCTCAAGCAGGAAAGAATGGAAACCATTTGCATCAGCACTGTGGTTGATATTACAGAGGACACAGGATATAGGTGACAGGCTGATTGATAGATAGATAGATAGATAGATAGATGATAGATAGATAGATAGCCAATCAGACAGAGTGTGTGAATAGATAGGTAAGTAGATAGACAGGAGAGAGAAAGAAGTAACACTGCAGAAAGAACAATAAAAACAGACAATAATAAGTGAAAAGCTAACCTCACGTTCTTGTGTGCAAGCAGCTTATACTTTCAGTGACAGTCAGACAATTCCTTTTTTTTTTAATGCTTTCTAAGACCAGGTTTCTTTTTTTTAATTTTTATTTTTATTTAATTTTATTATTGGATAGAGACAGAGAGAAATGTGAGGGGGAGATTGAGAGAAGGAGACAGAGAGACACCTGCAGTCCTGCTTCACCACTTGTGGAGCTTTCCCCCTGCAGGTGGGGACCAGGGGCTTGAACCTGGATCTTTGTGCACTGTAGTATGTGTGCGTAACCAGGTGCGACACCACCTGGCCCCAAGACCAGGCTCCTTTCTTTCTTCCTTCCTTCTTTCCTTCCTTCCTTCCTTCCTTCCTTTCTTTCTTTCTTTCTTTCTTTCTTTCTTTCTTTCTTTCTTTCTTTCTAATGATTTCTATTCTTTATTTATTTGGATAGAGACAGCCAGAAATCGAGAGGTAGGGGGAGATAGTGGGGGAAGAGTGACAGAGAGACATTTGCAGCACTGCTTCACCACTCACTAAGTTTTCCTGTTCAGGTGAGGGCCGGGGACTTGAACTTGGGTCCTTGTGCATTGTGATAGGTGTGCTCAACCAGGTGTGCTACCACCCAGCCCCAGACAATTCCTAAAGGGCCAGAGAATTAGATTTGAATACTACAGATAGGGATAGAGCAGCCAGAAAAAGAAGTGGTCTGACATGAGGGACTGGAAACCAGAAACTCTGCCACATTCTGTGCTGAAAAAAAAATAATAATAAAGGAGGAGGAAGAGGAGGAGGAGGAGGAGGAGGCTTTGCCACCTAGTGGGTCAGAACATTTATTTGTTCTCCTACACTTAGCAGCCACTCTCCATTGCTCAGCCAGCCTGTCAGTCTAAGCAGGTGTGATCTCTTGGAGGCACCTTGGTCACTTGTACAGTCTTACCTGCAAAGGAGTCTGGGAAATGTAGTTTCAGCTGTTCAGCTTCTAAGTGGCAAAGTGTTCATTGCAGTGGGCACCCTGTGAGTTCACTTAGCATATGTGTCACAGGAGTTCAGTCGGGGGAGATAATCAAAGCTGGACGTAAATTAGACTTCAGGATTCCAGCACCTGTCGTGCTGGTTTGTCTAACTTAGCACTAACAGTTGCTGAAAAATTGGGAAAGGCAGCAGCCCAGAAGGTGGCACAGTGAATAAAGCTTTGGACTCTCAAGCTTGAGGTCCTGAGCTCAACCATCAGCAACACAAGTGCCAGAAAGGTGTTCTAGTTCTCATTGGGGCCAGGTGGTAGTGCACCTGTTTGAGCATATGTTACAATGTGCAAGGACCTGGATTCAGGGTCAGGGAGCTTTGCAAGTGGTGAAACAGGGCTGCAGGTTTCTCTCTCCCACTCTATCACCCTCTTCCCTCTCTATATCTGTGTGTCTCTATCCAATAAAGATTTAAAAAAGAGAGATATGCTCTAGTCCTCTTTCTCTGCTCTCAAAAATAAATAAATAAATACACAACTAGCTGATCAAGATAATACAGTAGGAGAGCAGGGTAACAAAATAGCTGAGCTACAGAAAACAAAAGAGGGGAGAGAGAATAGAATAAATGAGGCAGAAAACAGAAATAACAAGATTAAGGATGAATTAGAGAAAATGAAGTAAGCAGTAAGAGATCTCAAAAAGAGATTAAGAGATAACTGAAAACAACAACAGAGACATATGAGATTACTTCAAAGAAATAATAAACACATTATAGGCCTACCAGAGGAAGAAAGAGATGGAGGGGAAGAAAGCATTCTACATAATATAATAAATGAGAACTTTCCTAGTCTAGACAACATAAAAGACATAGGGAATCAGGGGGTAGCATTACGGGTTAGCACAAGGGGCTCAAAGTGCAAAGACTGGTGTAAGGATACTGGTTCATGACCCTGACTCCCCACCGGGAGAGGAGTCACTTTGCAAGTGGTGAAGTAGGGCTGCAGGTGTCTATCTTTCTCTCCATCTCTCTGTCATCCCTGCTCTTTCCATTTTTCTCTGTGCTACCTAACAATGATGACAACAATAAAACATCAAAGGCAACAAAAGGGAATAAATGAATAAATAAATACCAAAAAAGTAATAAAAGACATAAAGTTTCAAGAGGCCCAGAGAGTTCCAAACAACCCCAACCCTAACCCTAACCCCTAACCACTAACCCTAACCCTAACCTAACCCTAACCAGAATGAAAGACATCAAGACACATCATATTTAGAATGAAAAGGAATAAGGATAAAGAAAGGATCTTGAAGGATGTAGGAGAAAAACAAAGAGACACCTACAGAGGAAAACCCATAAGACTAGCAGCAGACTTCTCCACATAAACACTGCAGGCCAGAAGAGAATAGCAAGATATCTATCGAGTGCTCAATAAGAAAGACTTTCAACCAAGACTACTGTATCCTACTAGACTGTCATTCAGACTAGATGGAGGCAAAAAACCTTCTCAGACAAGCAACAGTTGAAGGAATCAACTATCACCAAGCCTGCCCTATGAGAAATTCTGAAAGGTTTCCTATAAACAATCAGATCACCATAAACATTCCATAAAATCAAACGTTCGAACAATCTACAATAATGGCATCAAAATATCTTCAATCTATGATATCAATAAATGCCAATGGCCTGAATTCAACTATTAAAAGGCACAGAGTATGAAGATGGATCAGAAACCACAAGCCAACCATATGTTGTCTGCAGGAATCCCACCTAACTTGACAAGACAAACACAGACTCAAACTGAAAGGATGGAAAACTACCATACAAGTCAATGGACCACAAAAAAAAAAAAAAAAAAAAAAAAAATCCAGGGACAGTTATGCTCATATCTGACATGATAGACCTTAAGTAAATAAAATTTAAAAAGATAGGGATGGACATTACTTAGTGCTTAAAGGATTAATCAATCAAGAGGACTTAATGATTATCAATATCTATGCACCCAAAGTACATCTACATACATCAAACATCTACTGAAAGAGCTCCAGCAATATATTAACAGCAACACAGTAATAGTAGGGGACTTCAACACCCCACTGTCTGAACTTGACAGATCATCCAGGCAGAAAATCACTAAAGAAATGAAGGATCTAAATGAAGAGATAGATAAACTAGAACTATTAGACATTTTCAGAGTGAAAATGGTGATTTCACTATTTTTAGCCCATCTTGGATGGAACTTGAAGAAACCATGTTAAGTGAAATAAGTCAGAAACAGAAGGATGAATATGGCTTGATCTCATTCATAGTCAGAAGTTGAAAAACAAGATCAGAATAGAAAACACTAAGCAGAACTTGGACTGAAGTTGATGTATTGTACCAAAGTAAAAGACTCTGGGGTGGGTAGGAGAGAAAGTTCAGGTTCTGGAACAGGATGGCAGAGGACCTAGTGGGGTTTGTACTGTTGTGCAGAAAAATGAGAAATGTTATGCATGTACAATTTATTGTATTTACTGTTGACTGTAAAACATTAATATCCCAATAAAAATAAATAAATAAATAAAGCTTTGGCTTATGGTGGTGCCAAAGATTGAACCTGTGACCACAGAGCCTCTGACATAAGTGTCTTGTGCATAATCATTATACCATCCTGTGTGTGTGTGTGTGTGTGTGTGTGTGTGTGTGTGTGTGTGTGTGTGTGTGTGTGTGTGTGTGTGTGTGTGTGTTACCAGAGCACTACTCAGCTCTGGTTCATGCTGATGCTGGGGGATTGAACGTATAACCTCAGATTCTCCGGCCTGAGTATTTCTTGCATAACCATTCTACAATCTCTTCAACTAAAATTAATTCACTTCTTTCTTTCTTTTACTGCTCAGCTCTGACATATGGTAGAGCTGGGGATTGAACCTGTACTTTGGTAACTCAGGCATGAAAGTCTTTTTGCATAACCACTGTGCTATCTCCCCAGTCCTAAATAAATAAACCTTTAAAAAAGAAGTGGGGGGAGGGAGTTTGAGGTGAGTGGGTCAGATGATTCAAAAGACCTTGTACCTCACTTCACATCCTGAACACAGCCACAAGTTCTGGGCATCACCTGAAGGCAGCTGGTGGCACACTGTGTCCATTTGTAGGAGGCAAGCAAGAGGAGGTCTGGACCCGGTGTGTGTTGTATGATGAAGATGCTGGTCAGCTCTTTCCCCTCAACTCCCACAAACAGTGACTCTTCCCCTTACACACTTGCTCCTCTCTCTGTTTCCTCCTGTCACCTGGCTCAGGCCACTTTCTCCTCTGGAAGAGCCTTGTATCTCTATATCTCACTCCTGGCAGGGCTTTCTTGCCTTCCATACCTGTGAGACTATGTGATAGCTTGGTAGAGCATAGGGGAGCTCTCCCATCCTTGGATGGAGGTCTGGATAGACACCCCGCTTGTTAGTCTCTCTCGTCATAGAGGTGAGCCAAGAGGGAAAAAGTCTCCCAGACTAAGCTTGCCTTGTTAGTCTCTCAAGCCCACAGAGACCTCAATGCCCCTCTCCATTAACTGCAGGCCACATGGCCGCCTACTTTAAGATTCATTTACTCAAAGTTCACCTCACCTTCTGATCACAGAGGAGAACACACCTTATCACACACTCCTAGCAGTGCCCTTTGATGTCCTCAATTTGCATCAAACCTTGCTTATCTTCTCTTTATCTTGTCTTAACTGGTTCAAACCCTATTCTCCTCTCAAATGCCTCTGGGTAATTAAATGCCTGCATCAGGAGATTAATTATCTTGACCTTTATGTATCTCATCAATTCTTGCCATACCAGCCCCCTACCATAGGGGCAAGCTGCCCTTTAAGAAACCTGTAATTTCTGACATATTTGAATAATCTTCTTTGTTTGGTTTTCTATTTAAACTCTTGCCCACCTGCTAATAAACGAGATTTGAGAGCACATCATTTCTCCCCGGTGTCTCTACTTCTTGTCGTCCCTTGAGCGAGCGAGAGAGAGCCGGTCGGATTAGCCTTCCTGCTGGTGTCACCCTGCGTGAACGCCAACACATACCCTGCACCTAGAACCATCTTCTCAAAGCATAAGTCAAATCATGGTTTCCCAAATCAATGACTTTCAGTGTTCCTTGGATTAAAATCCTAAAAAATAAAATACTTTTTTAAAAAATTTATTTTCCCTTTTGTTGCTTTTGTTGTTTTTCATTGTTGTTGTAGTTATTATTGTTGTTGTTATTGATGTCGTTGCAGACCTGCTTCACCACTTGTGAAGTGACTCCCAGGTGGGGAGCCAGGAACTCTAACCGGGATCCTTTTGCCGGTCCTTGCACTTCGTGTCACGTGTACTTAACCCGCTGCGCTGCTGCCCGACTTCCAATACATTTTTTTTAATTGACAGTAGGGTTATTGCTGAGGCTTGGTGCCTGCATGAAGCATCAATCATTCCAAGCAGCCTTTTTTTTTTTAATGTAGAGACAGAGAGAAATTGAGAGGGGAGGGAGGAGTAGAGACAGAGAAAGAGACACCTGCAGCACTGCTTCACCACTTATAAAGCTTCCTCCTTGCAAGTGGGGACTGGGACTTGAACCCAGATCCTTGCATATACTAATATACCACCTGCTTCCCCCCAGAAAAAATTCTGGGTTTTTTTTCTTGTTTTACTAGAGCACTGCTCAGCTCTGACTTATGGTGGGAATTGAACCTATGACACTAGAGTGTCAGGCATGAGCGTCTTTTGCATCACCATTTACCATCTCCCCAACTAGACCCCACAATTTTTGAATGGCCCTTTTCCATTCCTCTAATGTAGTTGGCTGATCTCCACCCCAGTTCTAACACCATTTTCTTTTTTTTTTTTAATTAATTTATTTATTTTCCCTTTTGGTGCCCTTGTTCTTTTTCACTGTTGTTGTAGTTATTATTATTGTTGTTACTGATGTTGTCGTTGTTGTGTAGGACAGAGAGAAATGTAGAGAGGAGGGGAAGACAGAGAGGGGGAGAGAAAGATAGACACCTGCTTCACTCCTGTGAAGTGACTCCCCTGCAGGTAGGGAGCCGGGGGCTCAAACCAGGATCCTTTTGCCAGTCCTTGAGCTTTGTGCCACGTGTGATTAACCCACTGCTCTATCACCCAACTCCCTCTAACACCATTTTCTGTGATCTCAGATGGTCCAAAAGCACCTCAATCTCCCCCTCAAGTACCTGTCTCCCCTTTCTATCACAAAGGACTCTGGTCCACACATAAAGGTACAGCTTGCTACATTGTTTGGTCTAGTTTACCTCTGTCCCCCACACCCACCTCTCACCTTTCTGGGAAAAAAAAAAAAAAATTCTCAAGACTCAACTTAAAGTCACCTTTTGGGGCAGAGAAGAAGCACTTTGTGAGAGCCCCAAAGGAAACCCCCTACATCCCTCTTCTCCTTGGTCTTCTTTCTGTGCTCTATTTCCCATGAGCAAGTCTTCCTCAGTTTCATTTCCCCAACCTAGCACAGGACCTAGTCAGTAAAAGTTGACTGAACAAGACCGAAATAAACTTAAAAAAATAAAAAAGCTGCCCCCCTTACACAGAAAGCAGTAATAAAGAAAGTGTGTTCTACCACCACCTTGAGACCTCAATTAATGTGCTTTTCTCCTCGTGAATCCTTGCTTCCAAACAAACAGAACCTGACAGCTCAAATTAAATCATTTATCTTTCTAGTTCTCTGCCTTGGCTCTCACTCTAGTGAGGGGAAAAGGGGAGAAAAAGGTGGGGAGGGCTGATATTTTATAAGAAACAGACAAAATCAAAAGCAGCAGCCAGGACCTGGGTCTTATCTGGTTGTCCCACCCACACCTACACTTAGGAAAAAGGTTCATTTCCAAACCTTCCTTTACCCAGGCAGGATTAAAAGGCAAATTATCTTATTCAGTGGTCTGGGAGGTGGTGCAGTGGATAAAACATTGGACTCTCAAGCATGAGGTCCTGAGTTCAATACCCGGCAGCACATGTACCAGAGTGATGTCTGGTTCTCTCTCTCTTTCTGTCTTTCTCATGAATGAATAAATAAATAAATAAATAAATAAATAAATACAGATTTTTTATTTTTTTAGTGCCACCAAGATTATCACTGGGACATGGTGCCTGCACAGCAAATCCACTGCTCCGGGTGGCCATCCCCCCCCTTCTTTCTTTCTTTCTTTCTTTCTTTCTTTCTTTCTTTCTTTCTTTCTTTCTTTCTTTCTTTCTCTCTTTCTGTTTGTCTGTCTGTCTTTCTTTCTTTCTTTCTTTCTATTTTTCTTTGACAGGACAGAGAGAAATTGAGAAGGGAGGGGAGACAGAGAGGGAAGAGAGAAAGACAGACACCTGCAGACCTGCTTCACAGCTCATGAAGTGTTCTCCCAGCAGGTGGGGAGCAGGGGCTTGAACAGAGGGAGGGAGGGAGAAAGGAAGAAAGGAGAGAAGGAAGGAAGGAAGGAAGGAAGGAAGGAAGGAAGGAAGTGCCATCAGCTGAGATGCAGAAACCTGCTGACTTCTGTGTTCCAATGCCTTCATCTCCATAGTAATACTTTCTGAAGCAGGCTTCCCAACATGGACCAGAGAGGAGACAAAAGATCATTTCCACTCTGCCCTGTATAATTAAATACCTGGATGAAGTTTTCTCTGCTTCCACTACCAGAGCCAAACAAGGCTTGTTTGCATTCCATCATCATATATAAACACCCACAGGCCAGGATAATTTCCCTTTGCAGTTCTATCTAGGTCCTTTAAATCAGGGCAACCTGAACCAAATTTAAGAATCTCAGAAAGGGCCTCTAGTTATGGAGCCTAGCTGTATTTGTTTTTCATAAATAAATAAATAAATAAATAAATAAATAAATAAAGTAAAAAATATACACATATGGGAGTCGGGTGGTAGCACAGCAGGTTAAGCGTACGTGGCACAAAGCGCAAGGACTGACGGAAGGATCTCCATTCAAGCCCCCGGCTCCCCACCTACAGGGGAGTCACTTCACAGGTGGTGAAGCAGGTCTAAAGGTGTCTATATCTTTCTCTCCCCCCTCTGTCTTCCCCTCCTTTCCCCATTTCTCTCTGTCTTATCCAACAATAACTACAACAATAAAAAGAAACAATAAGGGCAGGGTTAAGCACAGGTGGTGTAAAGCACAAGGACTAGCTTAAGGATCCTGGTTCGAGCCCCAGCTCCCCACCTGCAGGGGGGGTCACTTCACAGGCAGCGAAGCAGGTCTGCAGGTATCTGTCTTTCTCTCCCCCTCTCTGTCTTCCCCTCCTCTCTCCATTTCTCTCTGTCCTATCCAAAACATATCACAACAACAATAATAACTGCAACAATAAAACAACACAGGCAACAAAAGGGAATAAATAAATATTTAAGTATATATATATATATATATATATATATATATATATCCTATTTACCATCCAGTATTTGGAAAGGGATAATATGATAAAGATGCTCTGTGGACATGCCTGCAGCATGCCTCTGGATTCCAGTGTCTTTTCAGCTTCAAACCTTTGTGTCCCCAGTGCTGAGGAGTCACTAGAGGAAGTGGCCTGGGGGCACTGGGACAAGAAGAGAAGCCAGGAAGACACAGCACACATAGCAGGATGATTCCACAGGGCTTCTCACCCTTGACTATGCTCGTGATGCACTGGGAGAACTCAGGCCAGCCTGGGCTCTGGCTGGGGATAGCTGTGCTAGGCCAGAGAGTCTGCTTTTTTTTTTTTTTTCCTTTCTTTCCAGAAAGTCCCTGAGAGGCAGACTCTGGGGCTTCAGACCTTAGCTGGGTCTCCATGACAGTTGGACAATGTTGGGCAAATTACTTGACCTGCCTGGGCCTCAGAATCTTTAACTGTATGAGAGTAGCCACACGGCACTTAGGGGACAGGCGTGCTCCAGTGGAGTTGGCCCTGAGAGGCTCAGTCTAATGGAAAGTGCTTGCTCAGTAAATGGTGTTTGTCCTTGTAAACCTGAAGGTTTAGACCTTCAGTATTCAAGTATGTGGACCAAGACAGACTCCAGATGGGTTATCAACTCCACTCTCTGGGAAGCAAGCCTTGCCCATTTGATTAGTTTCCTTTTTTTTTTTTTTTTGAATATTTCTTTATTTATTGATTCCCTTTTGTTGCCCTTTTTTTTTTAATTATTGTTGTAGTTACTATTATTGTTGTTGGATAGGACAGAGAGAAATGGAGAGAGAAGGGGAAGACAGAGGGGGAGAGAAAGATAGACACCTGCAGACCTGCTTCACTGCTTGCGAAGCGACCCTCCCCCTTCAGGTGGGGAGCCAAGGACTCCAACCAGGATCCTTATGCAGGTCCAGTGCGCTCAACCTGCTGTGCTACCACCCAACTCCACCCCCTTTTTTTTTTTTAATAAACACACTTTTTAAATTTTTATTTACTTATTTATTTGTTGAATAGAGACAGTCAGAAATCGAGAGGGAAGGGGGAAATAGGTAGGAAGAGAGACATCTGCAGCCCTGCTTCACCACTTGTGAATCTTTCCCCCTGCATGTGGGGACCAGGGGCTCGAACCCGGGTCCTGTGTACTATAGTGTGTGTGCTTAACCAGGTATGCCACCACCTGCTCCCCTATTAGTTTCTTGAGTATCAAATAGACCAGGGTTCAAGCCCTCCCCCATCTCTACCTGCAGGGGAAAAGCATTGTGAGTGGTGAAGCAGGGCTGCAGGTGTCTCTCTCTCTCTTCCTCTCTATATCCCCTTCCCTCCCAATTTCTGCCTCTATCCAACAAATAAATAAAGATGGTTAAAAAAATATTTTTTAAGGGGGAGAAATGGGTCAGGCAGTGACACACCTGGTGGAACACTTATGTTACAATGCACAAGGACCTGGGTTCAAGCCCCTGGTCCCCACCTGCAGGGAGGAAGCATCACAAGCAACAAAACAAGTCTTTTTCTCTCCCTCTTTATTTCCTCCTCCCCTCTCAATTTGCACGCACTACAAGTCCACCATTCCCGGCAGCTATTTTTAACTCCCCCCCTCTATTTTATTCTATAGGACAGAAAGAAATTAAGAAGGGGAGATAGATAGAGAGACCAAGAGAGACACCTGCAGATCTGCTTCACTATTTGTCAAGCATCCCCCCTACAGGTGAGGAATGGGGGCTTGAACCTGGGTCCTTGTGCACAGTAAGTACTACATGTGCTTAACCAGGTCTATGCCATTGCCAGCTCCCCACCCCCAACTAGGTTTCATTATTTTTATTTTCATGTATTTATTTTGGATAACAACAGAGACCTCCCTGCCCCCCCAAAATAAATATTAACAAAAACAATCCACATAATTGATCTAAATTGATTATTATTATTTTTTTTTAATATAGGCTTTTCCCTATGGTTTCCTCTACCCCTTTTTGGTGGTTCTAACTGGATCTCAAAACAACGGCTCCTGCCAAGTGCAGACCACATATGACCTTACCTTCCCACCTCCCCCACTGGCTCCGCTTCACAGATGAAATGATGAGACAAGGAGTTAAAGGGCTTGACCTCTGGTGGGGCCTCCCACCAAGACTGGGTCCCCAGGACACTCAACAATGAGAACAGGGACTTCCCATCTCTCCAGCGTCCTCATGTTTTTGACCTGGTTCCCTCATTCCCAGAGGGCCCCTGTGAGAGGTCTGAATCTAATGATTTCCTGTGAAAGCCTGCCAGGGGTGCTCTCCTGAGTCCTCAGAGGAAGGATGGCCACACCTCCCTTCCAGTCCACCAGCCCGGCTCCCTGCCCATCCTTGGACCAGGCCAACCAGGCCTGGTTTTTGTTTTTGTTTTTTAATTTTTATTTTTTCACTGTCTTGGATCTAAGAGCCTTGCAGACACCAAGATCTTCTTTAGCTTTTAACATGTTTAATAATTTATTATTTGGCTGATATTTCGGTCCACGCATTCCTCAGATCGTGCCTTAGCGTCTCCCGGTTCCAATTTGCACCTACCTGCCACTGTCTGCATCCCCCGCCATTGCCATTGATGCCCAGGCTCCCTCTTTCACACTCCTTTGTAGTCCTAATGAACTCCCGCTCCCTTCCCCTGCCCACAGGCATGCAAATCTTGTGTGTGTCACCAACACAGTGTTGATGTCCCCTGCTTGGGTGCTGCTGCTGCTGTGTCTTCTGTTGTATTTTTTTATAAACATGTTTACCCTTCAGCCTGCTATTAACCAGTTTCCTCCTACTCGGGTGTTGGGGGGGGGAGGAGAAAAAAAAATTGTTCTTTTAAATTTCCTCCCTCCTGTTTTCTTTGTCCTCGGGGACCTTACCCTTTATTAAGGACTCAGAATCCATTTTGGAGCCATCATAGAAAACAAATAGCCTCATCATCTTCTGTCTCTGCTGAGGCTGCTGGCACCCGAGTGGGCCCACGGCTGGGAAGCAAGGAGTCCTTGTGGGGTGTTCTGGGTGGCCAGCAGTGATCTGGTGAGAGGTGAGACAGTACAGTGGTTAGTGCATAGTGGGGCGGGCCCATGGAATTGGGCTTGACTGCTGGTGTTAGCTGTGGGACCTTACACAAGTTAGTGAAAAGTTCCATGTTTCCAGTCAGTCTACCATCTTCCAAGGCTTGTGACAAGGAATCACTGAGCACGTTGAATGGCCGATGCAGAATAAGCTGGGAGCGTTGTCACCCACTGCTGACTGCTGGGAGACTTTGAGGTATCTGGAACCACCTTGAGTCACAGGTAGGATGAAGAGAATCACGCTTCCCTCTGCTCTCTGTAAAATTAAAATTAAGGCGATGGTACACCTGGTTAAGTGCACATAGTACTAAGCACAAGGACCCATACAGGGATCCTGGTTTGAGCCCCCAGCTCAAGAGGGACACTTCATAAGCGGAGAAGCTGGTCTGCAGGTGTCTATCTTTCACTTTCCCTCCTCTATCTCCTTTTCCTCAATTTCTCTCTGCCCTTTCTAACTAAATAATAATAATAAATAAAACCAAGAACTGGGCGTCAGGTGGTAGCACAGCGGGCTAAGTGCACGTGGCGCAAAGCGCAAGGACCAGCATAAAGATCCGGGTTTGAGCCCCCGGCTTCCCACCTGCAGGGGGGTCACTTCACAGGCGGTGAAGCAGGTCTGCAGGTGTCTATCTTTCTCTCCCCGTCTTTGTCTTCCCCTCCTCTCTCCATTTCTCTCTGTCCTATCCAACAATGATGATGACATCAATAACAACAACAATAACTACAATAACAATGAAAAAACAAGGGCAACAAAAAGGGAAAATAAATAAATATTAAAAAAAAAAAAAAAGCTAAGAACCACATGACAGAGACCACAAAAGCAAATCATGGGGCCAGCTGGTGGCATATTTATTTGAGCACAATGTCATTATGTGCAAAGACCGAGGTGCAAGTCCCCGTGCCCCACCTGCAGGAGGGAAGCTTCATGAGCAGTGTAGTAGTGCTGCAAGTATCTCTCTTTCACTCTCCCTATCCCCCTTTTCCCCTCAGTTTCCTATCACACACACACACACACACACACACACACACACACACACACACACTGTTCCTAGTTGTCCACCCAAGCAATCATTTGAGTGTGTGAAAGGCATCTGAGCATGAATCCCAGTGTCACACCATGGTCACTTCAAAGCAATATCTGTTAAAAAAAAAAAAAAAAAAAAAGAAGTTGGCCTGGGGGTTACCTCATCTCCTCCATGAGGAAAAAAGACTCCACAATCTCTGTTCTCAGTCTGTCTCCTCCATCCAAGTCATGTCCTTAGTCTGGCATGAACTGTCCACACGCCCACACTCCTCCTGACGGGACAACTGGGTCGCCAGCCAGCAATAGAAGCCATCTAGCCCACTGCAAGATTGAGTGGATGCAGGTGGCAGGTGCGGAGATGCCCACTAGGGGGCAAGCGCGTTCACTCATTGCTTCCTGTGGTGATCAGTACTAGAATCGGGAAAGCCAAGGAGCACCCAGCACTTGCCCTCCACCCCCACCCCTGCCCCACCCCATCTGCAGCATTCACAGCCCTGTCACTGCCCTCATTAGGGAGCTGCGACATCCCCACATGAGAGCTGAGGATTCCACGTTACCCTGCCCAAGATCACAGAGCCCAGAGGAGAGAGGGCCATGGAACCCAGACTTGTATCTGTTCAGGCTGCCGCTCCAGGACCCAAGAGAGAGGCACACCCAGCTTCACCTGAGGACAGGACAGGGTGCAGACGCTGGGGAAGTAGACACTAACCAAATGGTGGTCTGGGCATCTTTCCCTGCAAAGGGGTTTAGGCTTAGGTCCATGCTTCCCAAAGTTGCCCCACGGAATGCCAGTCCTGGGGGGGCGGGGGCTGCTTTCTACAAAGAGGTTGAGGTCCCTGCAAGGCTTTGCAAATGACATGTTTAATATTCTCTCTGAAATGCAAAGTGCACATTTGAACAGTAAAGGTTCTGAGGCATCTTCAGTAAAGAAACATGTTTGCTTGTTCCCCCCCCCAAAAAAAAAGCTTTACCTATTTATTGGGGGGGGAGAGAGAACACTAACTAGAGTATGATACTGGCCCGTACAATGCCAGGGATCGAACTCGGGGTCTCGTGTTCACAAATCCAATACTTTATCCACTGCACCACTTCCTAGGCTGCTGCTTGGCTGAGTTGTTACCCCAGCCAAGTTATTGGGTGTGAGGGTTGTTGTGTACATAGACCTCTACTGAATGAGGCTGGGGAGGTAGCTCAGGCCTTGGATGCATCGGGCCAGGGTTTTCTTCCCTAGTGGGGCATGTGCTCTCATTTCTTGTCTTCTCCTTCTTCTAAAAAGAAATTGATAATTTTTTTTTCCAAAGACATCCATTTTGTTCACTTTGAGAAATGCTGTTTTGGGCAAATAAAGAATGCAATGAAAAGGAGGAAACGGGACTTTACACATTTGAGTTATGAATTGTCACAGATGTCTCCAGGACAGAGAAAAATGTGTCCATGCAAGACACTTAGGGAAAACCTGTGTTATAAAACAAAGTCAGACCCACAAAGAAACCCGTCTTTATTTAAGAAGCCATTATTTCTGCATTAATATGAGCCCGCACTATAATCCAGGAGAGAAAAATATCATGGCAACCAAATGGTTTCATATCATTGGGTGGAAAAAATCTGTTTTCTGGAGCCTGCTAAGAGGAAGCATTATCTGGACTGAATGCTGGACTCTCAGGGATGAGGTCCTAGATTTAGGCCTTGGCATCACAGAGAAAAAGACAGTCCACAGGGACAGATGGGTGAGTCCCAGGGCTGGCTCTGAAAGCTGTGTTCTCCAGTTCAACGAGAGGCCAGCAGAGATAAGTCAGGGACCAGCTGCTGCGCAGCTGCAGGACTGACCTTGGGCAGACCCATGGTCAGCACAGTGCCCCACAGCTTGTGCTGACCTCAGGCCCTGCGAAGGCACAGGAGAAAAACAAGGCTCACCCTTCCCAGTGTGGTAAAGAGAGGTGCAAGTCTGTGGAGGCTCCTCCTTTTAACACGGGTGATCTAACTTCCTACTCTGTGAATATGAATTGGTCCTAGTCACCCAGTGGACTCATGTGCTGGGCCTTTGAGACTTTAAGGGCAGCTTCTGTCACATAAGGCTATTCTCTTGGCACACACATCATTGGAACCCAGCCACTCTTCTGTGGAAAAAAAAAAAAGACCAAGCTGCCCTGTGCCCTGTGAAGAGATCATGTGGCATTCTGCTGGAGCACCTGCTGGCAGCCATCTTAACAACCAGTGAGGGAGCCATCTTGAAAGTCTCCTTGAAGCTCCCTCAGTTATAGAGCACCAATAAGCCGTTCTGTCAAGCTCTCCCTGAAAACCTGACCCTATACTGTTGGAATATAGCAACATAGCTGTTTTAAACCACAGCACTTGAGGTCATTTGTTAAAAACCCTAGCTACTAGGCTCTTGGAAAAGTCACAAGCATTTTTTGCATAGAAAAACAGGAAAATATAACATGACCTTTCCAACAACCCAATAGAACACAACTGTACATAAGATAGGCAACAACTTGGTGCTTTGTATCTGGTTTCTCTATCAGCTTCACAGAGACTCCAGGAGGTAAATGTTTAATCCTACAGATGTGAAAATTAAGATTTTGGCCTTGGGCAAATTGAGAAAGTTACTCAAAGTCACACAGAAATCCCATTTTGCCTGTCTTCAGTATGTTTAGTGACTAGGAAGTGCTGTAGGGAAAGACTCCTCAAAATATGCAGGGATAGAATAAGTGGGGGGAGGGGAGTAGACTTGGTGGTAAGTCTGTTTGGGTACAAGAGACTGCAACCACAAGATTCTGGCCTAAAATAAAATAAAAGCTGTAGGCAATTGAAAATTTTCATGAAATTGTGCTCTCCCTCTGGCTTCAATTATGTCACTGCTCAGGACTGGGGAGCGTGGGGAGGTAGGGCGTGATTTGCACAACCGTAAAGACTTTTTCCCCAAGACCAGCACACTAACTGTGCCCTTGGCGTTTGTCTTTTAACAACGAAACTCGTGGATATAGCACCTACTACGTGCTGACTGGGCTTCTGTTGTCCTCTGTCAGGGAGCCAAAAGCACATTCATTCCCTGGCATTTCTCTGTGCATTAGAGTTTACAAACTGCCTTTTCCCACACGCTTATTTCATCATGAGAGCAGATGCTCTTCCTGGGGAGCCAACAGGCCCAAATTCATCAACAAATAATTAATATTTATAAGCCACCACCTATGTGATTGAGAAATAGGACCCTTCCCTGTCCCCCCCCCTTCCCCACTGGCTTGCTCGTTTCCCTTGGCTACCTTACTTAACAGATTGTTTTGTAATGGTGTGTGCATATTCCCTTCAAGAGTCTTGGCGCACTTCGAATGCATACCAAGAGCCTAAGTGCAGTGCTGGGGGCGGAAGAGGTAACACCATTGGTGAGAAGCGTGGGAGAACAGATAGGTGGGTGGATGGATGTATAGGTGGGTGAAAGGATAGATGGATGGATGTATGAATGGATGGGTCAGGTCGACGTATAGGTGAGTAGGTACATGGATAGATTGATGGATGGGTGGATGGATAGATGGATACGTGGATGGGTAGCTAGGCACTTGGTTGTGTGGTTAAGTAGGTAGATGGCCAGATGAATGAACAACAGGTGGTTGGATGTGTGCGGGGGGTGGAGGGGTAGGTGGGTGGGTGGGGGGTGAATGGTTGGCTGGTTATATGGATGGACTTAAGGACTGTATGTAGAGGTGGTCAGAGTGTGAGACCCAAAGAATTGCAGCCCAGGTGGTAGAGCAGTGAATAAAGTGTTCGACCCTCCAGCATGAAGCCCAGAGTTTGATCCCTGGCAATGCAGGTGCCAGAATGAGGCTCTGGGTCTCTATCCACCTCCCCTTTTCTTTCCCATAAATAAATACCTCCAAAAAAGAAAAAAAAAAAAAAACATGAAGGATGATAAATGACATAGTGGGGGTTGTATTGTTAAATGGGAAACTGGGGAATGTTATGCATGTACAAACTATTGTATTTACTGTTGAATGTAAAACATTAATTCCCCAATAAAGAAATAAATTTAAAAAAAACACCTCATATGGTCCAGGAGGTGATACAGCATTGAATAAAGCATTGAATTGTCAACCATGAGGTCCCGAGTTTGATCCCCAGCAGCATATGTACCAGAGTAGTGTCTGGTTCTTCCTCTCCTCCTGTCTTTCTCATGAATAAATAAATAAATTCTTTAAAAAAAAATCTGGAAGCACTCAGTCCTGGTGATGGTCCTAACTGTGTGACTGTGGGCCAGATCTCTGAGCACTTTGGTTGGAGATTCTGTGACGCCCATCAAGTTAATGGGAATTCGGAGAGATGATGTATTAATGTCTCTAACGGTGGCTCACTCAGGGGGAGATAGGAAGGTGGGCCAGCAGTAGAGAATAGGACTTGGGGGCCAAGTGGTGGTGTGCCTGGGTAAGAGCACATGTCACCATGTGCAAGGACCTGGGTTCATGCTCCCACTTTCCATCACAAGAGGGAAGCTTCACAAGCAGTGAAACAAGTACCACAGGTGTCTCTCTGTCTCTCACACTCTCTTCCCTTTCAATTTCTCTCTGTCCTGTCAAATAAAGAAAAAAGGAGGGCTGGGTGGTGGTGCACATGGTGGAGTGCACATGTTACAGTGTGCACTGACCCAGGTTCAAGCCCCTAGTCCCCACCTTCAGGGAGAAAGCTTTGCAAGTGGTAAAGCAGTGCTGCAGGTGTCTCTCCGTCTCGCACCCTCTATCTTCCCCTTGCTTCTCAGTTTCTAGCTGTCTCTACTGAATAAAGATAACTTTAAAAAAATAGAAAAAAGAAAAAGGAAAAATGGCCACCAGAAATAGATTCATCATGCAGGCATCAAGCCTCAGTGATAACCCTGGTGGTGCTAATAGAGAGAGTGAGAGGGAGAGAGGACATGACTTGCAAGTGTGAGGCCTTTGGTTCGATGTCTAAGACCCCATAAACCGGAGTGGTACAGTGACCTTTCTCTCTCTTGAAAAACAGATCTTTTATTAATTTTTAAACATTTATTAGCATGAAAGAGTGATTGGAGGCGGGGGGAGAAAGGAAGAGAAAGAGACGGGGGGGTACAGGTAGTGATGCTCTTGGTTGAGCACATATTACAGAGTGCAAGGACCCAGGTTCAAGCCCCTGGTCCCTGCCTGTAAATGAAATGCTCCATGAATGCTGTAGCAGGGCTGCAGGTGTCTATCTTTCTCTCTCTCTCTCTCATCCTTCCCTCTCAATTTCTAGCTGTCTCTATCCAATAAATACAGATAATAAAAATTAAAAAATAAAAAGAGAGAAAGAAAAAAAACATCACTCTGGCACATGTGATGCTGGGGATGGAACTAGAATCCTGTTGTGGGCAGGGGTAGAGGGCATAATGGTTATGCAAGGACACTCTCATGCTTGAGGCTCCAAAGTTCCAAGTTCAATCCCCCACACCACCATAAGCCTGAGTTGAGCAGTGCTCTGGAAACGGAGAGAAAGAGAGAGAGAGAGAGAGAGGGAATCCCATTGTGACTGGTGGAAAAACTACTGTCATGATTTTTTTTTTTTACTTACAGTTTTACAACATTCTTAAAGACATGTCTTCTTTTGTAAAAAAAAAAAAAAAAAAAAAAAAGAAAAAGAAAAGAAAAGAAAAAGAAAAGAAACAAACAAAACGTAACACCCATATCCGCAAACTACTTCCGTAATCAGTGTATTGTTTCCTGTGCTGTACGGAGGTCCTGAGTTTGCCATCAACACACTTGTTTATTTTCGTTGTTGTCGTCTGGTTTTGGTGTCTTATTCAAGAAACCATTGCCCCAGTCAGTGTCAAGGATAGTCCGTTCCCCACCCCACCTTCACACTTTCTTATGGCTTTATGGTCTCAGGATGACGTCCATTTAAATCTCTGATGCTCTTGTGAGCAGCACGAGGTAAAAATTCAGCTTCACTCTTCCTTTTTTCTTTTCACCAGAGAGCACTGCTCAGCTCTGGCTTATGGTGGTGCAGGGGATTGAACCAGGGACTCTGGAGCCTCGGGCATCAGCTTCACTCATTAGCATGTGGCTATCTCTAGCTTTCTCAGCACACAGACTGGAGAGACCACCCTTCTCCATTTTGTGTTCCTGTCACCTTTCCTCACTCACCAAAAACCGACTGACTATATGCACGTGAGTAGGTAGCTTTATTCTGGGCTTATCATTCTGTTCTGGGAGAAAATAGTCACAAACCCTAATTTTAATAAAAAGTTGACATTCAAAGTGCATAATATATACCGTGATTGGGTGGTGGCATACCGCATTAAGCTTACTTAGTATGAAGCACAAGGACTCACACCAGAAACCTAGTTTGAGCCCCCTAGCTCACCACCTGCAGAGAAATCACCTCACAAGCAGTGAAGCAGGTCTGAAAGTGTCTTTCTTTCTCTCTCTCTCTCTATCTTCCCCTCCCCTCTCAATTTCTCTTTGTCCTATCCAAAATAAATAAATAAAATGGCCACAGAAGCAATGGATTCACAGTGCAGGCACTGAGCCCCAGAGATAACCCTGGAGGCAGACAAAAATAAATAAACATATATATATATTCTTTAGGTTGGGAAGACAGCATAATGGTTCTGCAAAAGACTTTCCTGCCTGAGACTCTGAGGCCCCAGTTTCAGTCCCCAGCACCACTGTAAACCAGAGCTGAGCAATGCTCTGGTCTTTCTCTGTAGCTCTCATTAAAATAATTTTTTTAAATATTTATTTTCCCTTTTGTTGCCCTTGTTTTTTTTTTTTTATCATTGTAGTTATTATTCTTATTGCTGGTTTCGTCACTGTTAGATAGGACAGAGAGAAATGGAGAGAGGAGGGGAAGACAGAGGGAGAGAGAAAGATAGACATCTACAGACTTGCTTCACCGCCTGTGAAGCGACTCCCCTGCAGGTGGGGAGCTGGGGGCTCCAACTGGGATCCTTATGCTGGTCTTTGTGCTTTGCGCCACATGTGCTTAACCCACTGCACTACCGGCCGACACCCTAAAATTAATTTTTAAGTATATTTTTTTAAAGAGAATGTATATACTTCAATAGCAAAATAAGAAAAGCAGATAATGCATTTTTTAAAATGAGCAAAGGTACCCACAACGACCCTGGATCCATACTCCCAGAGAGATAGAGATAGAGAGTGGGAAGGCTATCAGGGGAGGGGATGGGTTATGGGAATTGTGTGGAATTGTACCCCTCTTATTCTATGGTTTTGTTAATGTCTCCTCTCTTAAATAAAAAAATGAGCAAAGCTCACGAATAGACATTTTTTTAAATGATCTCTATTATAGAGACAGCCAGATATCAAGAGGGAAGGGAGAGATGACGAGGAAATGAGACAGAGAGATACCTCCATCCGTGCTTCACCACTCGTGCAGCTTTCCCCCTGCAGGTGGGGACCAGGGTTTCGAGCCTGGGTCCTTGAGCATTGTAACATGTGCGCTCAACCAGTGCACTACCATCCAGCCCCATGAATAGACATTTTTATATTTAGTTCTTTATTTTGTACCTCCAGGGTTATCGCTGGGGCTCGGTGCCAGCACTATGAATCCACTGCTCCTGGGGGCTATATATATATATATATATTTACATTTTATTGGATAGAACAGAGAGAAGTTGAGAGAAGAAGGGAAGATAGGGGAAGAGAAAGATAGACACTAGCAGACCTGCTTCCCCACTTGTGAAGTGACACCCCCTCCCACCTGCAGCTTAGTACTGTGTGCGCTTAACCTGCTATGCTACTGCCCAGCCCCATGAATAGACATTTTTTGTTTTTTGCCTCCAGGGTTATGGCTGGGGCTTAGTGACTGCACTATGAATCCACTGCTCCTGGAGGCCATTTTTCCCATTTTGTTGCCCTTGTTATTGCTGTTGCTGTTGAATAGGACAGAGAGAAATGGAGAGAGGAGGGTAAGACAGAGAGAGGAGAGAAAGAGAGACACCTGCAGTGCAGTCCTTCTTCACCACATGTAAAGTAACCCCCCAGCAGGTGGGGGACCAGGGGCTTGAACCCATCCTTACGCCAGACCTTGCACTTCATGCCATGTGCGCTTAATCCAGTGCACTACTGCCAGGCCCCTGAACAGACATTTTATTCTTTATAAATAAGATATGAAAAGTACCTTCAGGGAGTGACTTAAGCAGACAACATGTGAGTCCTACCAGAAGACCCAGAAAACAAGGTGGGAACAGGGAGAGGCTGCTTGGATCCTACGTGCAGATATGACGGGGCCTCTCTTTCAGGACCCTAGAAGGGCCAGACCAGCTCTTGGGACTGAGCATGTCCTCTGATTTAGTCTCCTGAACGCCTTACCCTCCCTCCATCCCTAAGCTTGCAGGTGGTCTCAGATGTACACTTGCTTCAGGTTAAAACATTTTGTTAACTAGCCAGTTCTAGTCTCTTGGGGAGCAGAGTAGCCAAACTATCAAAAACACTAAGGTGGTATAACAGCAGAGAGCATTTATTCACTGCTCTCTGTGGGTCGGGCAATGTGCCAACCATACTGCCTGTTAACCCCCTTAATCCTCACACTACTGTTGTATATTACATGCTCTCATTACGATCCCACGTTCTAGAAGCAAGAACAGGCACCGTGAGCTGTCGCCTCGAGCAACACAGTTTGACTGAAGGGCTGGGCTGGCAGAACTCCTGGTTTATTTAAGGGACTCCTTCCGCCTCACTCTCAGAAGCCATAGGAGACATGTGGGGCTCTACCAGCACCCCAGTCCCAGGTGGGTGGCAGGACCCCGCCTGGACTGCCATCACTCTGACCGCCAGGAGTCTCTCAGGATCACCGGTCTGAATCCCAGCTGATGCTTCTTCCTGAGACCAGGGCTCCTTGGAAGAACCCTTTTTCCATCCGAGACAGCTGCCAATGAACTTGATAAGACCACTTGTTGGAGTCTCCAAGGAGATCATGAATACAAAATAGACATAGAGAGGGGCGGGGTAGATAGCATAATGTTTATGCAAAGAGACTCTCATGCCTGAGGCTCTGAAGTCCCAAATTCAATCCCCGGCACCACCATAAGCCAGAGCTGACCAGTGCTCTGGTTAAAAAAAAAAAAAAAAAAAAGACTATTTGAACCCAAAATAGACACAGAGAACAATAGAAGCAGGTATTGGCGGGGGGGGGGGGGGGGGGGGGCAGGTGGACTTGGTTGAGTAGACATGTTACAACGTGCAAGGACCTGGGTTCAATCCTCCAGTCCCCACCTGCAAGGGGGAAGCTTCGCGAGTGGTGAAGCAGTGCTGCAGGGGTCTCTTTTTCTCTCCCCCGTCTCCTCTTTCCCTCTCAATTTCTCTCTGTCTCTATCCAATAAATAATAACTAAAAACAGCAGAAGCAAGAAGAGGGGTAGGACTAAATCCCAGTGCTACTGAACTCTGCCCAAAGCCAGAACACCCCAGGACTTTTCCATTACACGAATCAATACATTCCCACATTTACTTAACTCCACTTGAGTTGGATGTACTGCCATCTACACATTGTTTTTCTTTTTTTTTTTTAATTTCTTCTTTTTATTTATTTATTTATTTATTGGATAGAGACAGCCTGAAAATGAGAGGGAAAGGGGAGATAAAAAAGGGAGAGAGACAGAGAGACACCTGCAGCCCTGCTTCACCACTTGTGAAGCTTTCCCCCTGCAGGTGGGGACCAGGGGCTTGAACCTGGGTCCTTGTGTACTGTAGTGTGTGTGTTTAACCAGGTGTGCCACCACCTGCTCCCTCTCTTTTTCTTTCTTTTTTTTAAATCGTTTTTTTAAAATTTATTTGACAGAGACTGAGAAAGTGAAAAGGGAGGGAGAGGCAGAGAGGGGAGAGACACAGAGACACCTGCAGCACTGTCTCACCACTCATGAAGCTTCCCCCTGCAGGTGGGGACCGGGGGCCTTGAACCCAGGACCTTGCACACTGTATTGTACACGCTTAACCAGGTGTGCTACCTCCTGGCCCCTACATTGTTTTTTTAGCTGAAAATTTTCTAGATATGTCCTTTTCTCTGGATACATTAATCATTGAGTTGGTGGTATTCATTGAGAACCTTTAATTATATTTTATTGGATAAAGAGAGAGAAAGCAAGACAGAAAGAGGAGATAGAGAAGGAGGAAGAGAGACACCTTGCAGACCTGCTTCCCCTCTTGTGAAGTGTCCCTCATGCAGGTGGGGGGTGAGGGCTTGAACCCAGGTCCTTGCACATTGTAGCATGTGTGCTGTACCTAGTGTGCCACTGCCCAGCCCCCACTGAGAATATTTTATTTATTTTTTTATATTTATTCATTTTTATTTTTTATTGTTGTCGTTGTTGGATAGAGAAATGGAGAGAGGAAGGGAAGACGGAGAGGGGGAGAGAAAGACAGACACCTGCAGACCTGTGAAGCGACTCCCCTGCCGGTGGGGAGCCTTGCGCTTTGCGCCACATTCGCTTAGCCCGCTGCACTATCGCCGGACTCCCCGGAGAAAATTTTGAAGGTATAATTCCACAGGCCCAGTTTTAAGGAAGATCAGTGAGCTCTAGTCTACTTACCAGGAACCTACCATTTCCTGGGGAGTTATACCCATCTCCCAACAAGGGTGATGAGTAGAACTGTCACACTACAGGGTACAGGGACCAACTGCAGAGGAAGGTGTGGGCCCAAGACATCTGAGGAGACAAGAGTGGACCTTACAGGACAGGAAAGATGTGCCTAAAAACAGGAAGGGCTAGGGGCCGGGTGTACAGATCCCAGTTCGAGCCCCCGGCTCCCCACCTACAGGGAGGGTTGCTTCACGGATGGTAAAGCAGGTCTGCAGGTGTTTATCTTTCTCTCCACCTCTCTGTTTCCTCCTCCTCTCTCCATTTCTCTCTGACCTATACAACAGCAATGACAACAATAAAAATAATAACAACAACAAGGGCAACAAAAATGGGGGGAAAGTGGCCTCCAGGAGCAGTGGATTTGTAGTGCAGGCACAGAGTCTCAGCGATAACCCTCCAGGAAAAAAAAAGAAAAATAGGACCTAGGCAGAAGATTCTCAGAGAACTGCCTATATGACCCCCACAGGGACCTTCCAGCTTACTAAGCTCTCCTCAAAATGGTCATCTGACTTGCTTTCACAACCTTAAAGGGAGAATAAATGCTTTATTATTTATTTTTAGAAATTATTTTATTTAGTTACTTTTTAATGCAAGAGATACAAAGAGAAAGACACAGAGGGAGACCAGAGCGCTGTAAGCTTTGGCTTACAGTGGTGGTGCTGGGGATTGAACCTAGAACCTCAGAGCCTCAGGCCTGAAAATCATTTGAATAACCATTATGCTCTTTCCCCAGCCCAGCGTTTTTTTGTTATAACTGACATTTATTAATTTGTTTATTTATTTTAGATAGAGACAGAGGAAGAGAAATTGAGAGAGGAGAAGCAGATAGAGAATGGGGCAGTGAGAGAGAGAGAGGAGGTGAGAAAGACACCTGCAGCCCTGCATCACCTCTTGTGAAGTTTCACCTCTGCAGGTGGAGACTAGGGGCTTGAACCCAGGTCCTTGAGCATGGTAACATGTGCACTCAACCAGGTTTGCCACCACCCATCCCCATATAATGATATTTAAAAAAGAAAGATTTTATTTATTGATTCATGAGAGAAGATAGAACCAGAGAATCACTCTGGCACATGCGGTGCTGGGAAGTCCATTACTGTAGCCACTGCACAGTAGGCTGCTGTGTGGTGGTTTCTGCCTTAAGGCTAAGCTAGAGCCTGGTGCCTCTCAAAGCTGAGAGAATCAGCAGATACCTGTGCAGTCAAGGACACTGGGGGTTTGAGCCCCCAGCTCCCCACCTGCATGGGAGTCGCTTCACAAGCGGTGAAGCAGGTCTGCAGGTGTCTATCTTTCTCTCCCTGTCTCTGTCTTCCCCTCCTCTCTCCATTTCTCTCTGTCCTATCCAACAATGACAACAACAATAATAACTACAACAATAAAACAACAAGGGCAACAAAAGGGAATAAATAACTAAATATTAAAAAAAAAAAAAAAAGGACCCTGGGGGGAGGAAGTGACTCAAAAGCGCCAAGGCATGTCACTGTGAGAGACAGCTTTAGATATTCCTCAAGAACCAAGGGACTCCCAGGAACCAGGTGGTGATGCATCTGATTGAGTGCACCTTACAAAGTGCAAGGACCCAGGTTTGAGCCCCCAGTTCCCACCTGCAGGGGGAAAGCTTTGCAAGTGGTAAAACAGGGCTGTAGGTGTCTCTCTCTCTCCTCTTGATCTCCCCCTCCCCTCTTGATTTCTGGTTGTCTTTATCCAATTAACAAATAAAGACTTAAAAAAAAAAACTAAACTAAGGGACTCCCTCTACCAGACTGGCCCCTTGAGGAGTCCAGCTACACTTTTCCACAATGGTGAGGCAGAGTCTTCACGTTAGTTAACCTCAGCAAGGGAGATCCCAGGTTTCCAAGCCTGACCACTGGGTGTCAGGCTTCAGGGAAAAAGAAAACAAGATGATTTATCAACCCCACTTAATTACGCCACTAGGACTCAAGTGGGATCTGCTAAAGGATAGAAAATGGGTTGCCCCAAGGATGTCAGTCCGTCAGGGAAAGCTTGCTTAACTTTCTCACTCATCTGATTAGATTGAGAAATATTTCTCATTTCCACATCTGCACAAATAATTCATTAGGTGGGGCAGTGGCATGGCTTCAGTCTTGTCTTTTGATTTAAAGATTACGTGGCAGTGGTCAACTTGTAGATGTGGTATTTCTGGCTGAAAGCTTCCTGAAACAAAACACCTGGAGATACAGAGGCACTATAATTAGTATCTTTTAAAGCTGCACTGCTGAGCAGGCCAGGAAACAAGATACCCCAGGGATGGAAGGGGCTGGAAATTCAAATAAGGATAAAGTGTGACTGGGTGTGTTTTGACCTTCGCCAAGCTTGGCAAGACTAAGATGGGAGGAGTGGGGAGGATGGGATAAAACTAAGACATTCTATTATACTTAAGGGCTGGGCACTTGGGCTGGGGAGGCAGCATAATGGTTATACAAAAAACAAAACAACAAAAAAAAATTTCAAGCCTAAAGTTATGAAGTCCCTAGCATCACCATAACCCAGAGCTGAGCAGTGCTCTGGTGTCTCTCTCTCTTTCTCTCTCTCTCTCATTAAAACAAACAAATGAAATATATTTTTTTAAAGAGCTGGGAATTTGGGGCCAGGTGGTAGTACACCTGGTTAACTGCACAAGGACCCAGGTTCAAGCCCCTAGTCCCCAGCTGCAGGGAGAAAGCTTTAGGAGTGGTGAAGCAGGGCTGTAGGTGTCTCTCTGTCTCTCTCCCTCTCTATCTCCCCTCCCATCTCAATTTATGTTTGTCTCTATCCAATAATAAATAATTTTTTTTGAAAAAAAAAGAGCTGGAAATTCAAAAGAATATGCCTAAGTGGCCCAGATATATGACAATGGCCTTCTTTTCTAAAGGGGCTGGGGAGGGATACAGCAGATTAAAAGTAACTTAACTGGAATAGTCTGGGGATGGTGCAGCGGATTAAAGTGGCTGACTCTCAGGTGGCTCTGTGGCACAATGGATAGCGCATCGGACTTGTAGTGACAAAGTGTGTGTTGGACTCTCAAAATTTGAGTCCCAGCATTGCTTGTACCAAAGCGATGTTCCGGTATTCTCTCCTTTTTTATGAACAAATAAATAAATCTAAAAAAAAAAATAGTAAAGGTGCTGGAACAGCTAAGTCAATGGACTTCTGTCTTCTGTGCCTGCTGTCCCCCAGCTCCCACTGCTAGCTTACAGGTCTGAAGCCCCACTTTTTGTTTACTCACCCTAGATTCCAATGGGCAGACTGCATAACTTTATAGCCCCTCATTTTCCTTGACTGGGCTGTTGTAGAAGAGGAAAAAAAAAAAAGATAAATTCAGTGTGTATTAAGTTGGGTTCCCCCTCCCCCAGGGTTATTGCTGGGGCTGGGTGCCTGCACTAGGAATCCACCGCTCCTGGAGGCTATTTTTTCTCCTTTTGGTGCCCTTGTTGTTTACTGTTGCTATGGGACAGGACAGAGAAATTGAGAGAGGAGGGGAAGACAGGGGGGAGAGGAAAACACCCGCAGACCTGCTTCACCGTTTGTGAAGTGACTCCCCTGCAGGTGGGGATCCAGGGGGCTTGAACCAGGATCCCTACACCTCTCTGTGGGCTTTTTGCCATGTGCGCTTAACCCGCTGCATTACCGCCTAGCCCCTGTATTAAGTATTTAATACAATGTCTGATACATAGATTTGGTGTTCACAACCTGTGAGGGTAGGGGCTGGGGGTTCAGTAGATGGAGCCTTGCGTGTGTGAGGCTCCAGGTTCAATCTCTGGCACCACATATGATGAAGCAGTGCTTGATTGTCCAATCTCTCATTAAATAAGCGTCTTTAAAAAGCCAACTGAACAAAAATGGTAGGAAAAATTAAAACCTGAAAGATATTTCCCTCAGGGTTCTTCTTTATGTTTTTATGTTGTAATTTTTTTTCAAAAAATGTTATTATCTTTATTTATTGGACAGTCATAAATTGAGAGGATAAGGGGAGGTAGAGAGAAAGCAAGACACCTACAGCACTGCTTCACCACTCAGAAGGCTTTCCCCCTGCAAGTAACAGGTGAGCTCAACCAGGTGTGCCACCACCAGGTCCCCTTAATTTTATTTTTTTATTATTACCACCACCACTAGGGCTCAGTATTGACACTACAAATCCACCGCTGTGTGGCCCCCCTTTTTCGCTCTTCTAATTTTTGTTGTTGTTGTTGTTAGATAGGACAGAGAGAAACTGAGAGAAAATAGAGAGGGAGAGAAAAAGACAGACACCTGGTGACCTGCTTCACCACTAGTGAAGTGGACCCCCTGCAGGTGGGGAGCTGGGGGCTCAAACCCAGGTCCTTGAGTTTGGTAATATGTGCCTTTAACTGGGTGCACCACAACCCGGCCCTGGGTTCAATTCTTCTTTAAAACCAAGAAATGATTTGCGGGAGTCTGGTGGTAGCACAGCGGCTTAAGCGCATGTGGAGCAAAATCGCAAGGACCCATGTTAAAAGATCCCGGTTCGAGCCCCGGCTCCCCACCGGCAGGGGAGTCGCTTCACAGGCGGTGAAGCAGGTCTGCAGGTGTCTATCTCTCTCTGTCTTCCCCTACTTTCTCCATTTCTCTCTGTCCTATCCAACAATGACAACATCAATAACTACAACAAGAAAACAAGGGCAACAAAAGGGAATAAATAAATACTTAAAAAAAAATGAAATGATTTGTACTGTTTGTAAATCTAGTGACAAAGAAACAATCATCACCTATAGTTGTAAAGCAACAAGCCTTCACAGTGACATCAGATCCTAATTAAATGATTAGGACAAAAAAAAAAAATTCTGAAACTAGCAGATGTTTCCATTTCCTCCACAGCTTAATCACTAAAGAACAGAAATGTCTTGATTATTGTCCAGGTTCTTCCATTGTCACAGCCATAGTTCAAAAAAAAGCTTTTATTTCGGGGACAGTAGGAAAATCAAGTGGAATTATGAATAAAAGTCACCAGGTATATTGCTACACAGAGAGAAAAAGCCCTGTCTGGAACAAGAAGAAACAACAAACCTAATGACCTTGAAGGCTTTCTCCGGGCTGTCTGGAACAAGAAGAAACAACAAACCTAATGACCTTGAAGGCTTTCTCCGGGTCTTCGTTTTCTTGGGAAAAGGAGGTCTTGAAATCCATGATGTCTGAGGTCTCTCTCAGCTCTCTCTGACTTTATGACAGCTGTTGCAATTGCAGCTGAAACTAACTATCCATTTGGCCCTCCCATTCCACAAAGACAAAATACACAGTATTACTTTAAGAGCCAAAGAGTCAAATTCTTGTTTTGAATGTTCAAGTGCTACATGACTGCTAAGGTTAAAATTCCTCTTTCAAAAATCGAAAAGGTTGAATCATCAGAGGATAAAACCCATCACCACTGCAAACCAAAGTGGATTTTCACCCTAGTAGAAAATTTGAATTGACAAAGCATGCAAAAATTAGCTCAAATAGCTGCAGCCTTCCACCAAATGTAAATGTTTAGTGGTTTAAGTGTTTATTCCACCTGGTAAATGTTTAGTGGTTTAAGTGTTTATTGTTTGTCGTTTTCGACGGGTTAGGTTGTTTCCGCCAGGCTGGCTTCACGGGCAGGTAACAGACGACCAGGGACTCATAGTTGAGCTGTAGGCAGTATCTCTTTATTCATGCAGGACGCAGCACAATCTAAGCCGAGCTGAGCTAAACTAAAGGTAAAGTACTCTAAAACTCACAATGCTGTCTTTATATATACTTGCCAAGTAGGGTGGAAACAGGGTGTGACATAGAGAGGGTGGAGAGAAAAGTGACTGGTGACAATCAGAGTGTGACAAGGAGAGGATCAGGGTGTGACAAGGAGGGGGGGTGGAGCAAAAACATATCATGAAACAGTGGGGATTGAACCAATGCCCTGGAGGGAGGTACTTGTTAACAGCGGTTATATAAATAGAATGAAGTGGTTATGTAAATAGAATAGTGTTAAGCAGGGGGGATTTAAACCAAATGAAACAGAAGGGGTCTCATGCATACCAACAATTGTTTATGCTGCAAGAAGCAGTAAGGCTGGAAGCACGAGTGTGATCTGCCCAGAAACCAGAATCTCCATTCACCAAGGAAGGGGTCTCCTCCAGAAATACTAAGAATTTACGAATTCTTTTTTTTTTTAATTTCTTTATTGGAGGATTACTAGTTGACAGTTGACAGCAAGACACAGTAGTTTGCACATGCATAACATTTCCCCATAACAGTACAACCCCCTCTAGATCCTCCTCTACCATTATGTTCCAGGACCCAACCCCACCCACCACCCCAGTCTTTTACAAATTCTTAAACAGAATTGTTTAATTGCTTTCACAGGATTTTCCTGGTGGGTGGGGGGGGGGGGCGAGGGGTTGGAGAGCTGTCAAGAGGTGCTAAATCACCCATCATTAACCATGTGTTTCTAAACTTCTGATTTTGTAATCTGGATTTACATTCATTTGTAGGCGAGTTTTTTTTTTTTTTTTCCTTTTTCTTTTTTCTCCATGTACACATGCACTGGGAGACATTGTCCCAGTAACTTTTGATGTGAAATGGAATTTAGAAAGAAAAAAAAAATCACTTAAGAAATCAAATCTTCTGTAATGGAAATACTTTAAGCACTGCATTCACACATTTGACTGTGGATCCCAAATGCTTATCTCAACAGAGGCAACGCAATTAAACTGCCTTCACTCAAAATGTTGTCAGGAGGCAACCACCCTATTTACTAGCCACTGATAAGTTGTGACAACACTATTTCATAGCCTGTCACCCTGTTTCTTTTAACCCCAGGCACTAGGATTCAGGACTTCCTCAAACGCTAAGGACTTATCGCAAATGCTTCAGTGCAGAACTGAGGGGGGGAATGCTGCAATGCAATTCAAAAACTAGATGACTTAGAAATAAAACAGCAGGGGGTTTCTGTGGAGGACAGGGATGAACTGCCACTTAATCTGTTTCTAAGTTTTCTATTTTTAATAAAGAGCAAAAACTTTATACACATTAAGAATGAATCTCACAGACCTAGAAATTCTATGGGAAATAAGAAGACCACAAAATCTGTGAGATCGCTGCTGTGTTGGGTCTTTGTAGGGGTCAGATGTCATTTTATTAGAAGCCTGTGACTGACAGTATTTAGTAAAAAAACAGATGCATTTGTCAAGACACTTCATATTTCTTTCAGGAAGAAATGTATATAAAAATGACTCCCTAGATCCCTTACCTATCAAATATAAAAAGCAAGTCTGTTGTTACCAGAAGATGTCTTCCTCTGCTAGTCTGTAAGTTCCTTAAGGGCTAATGTTCTCCCATCTGTCACTATGTCCTCCTAGTACCTGAGTTCAGGACCTTGTCTGCAGGACCTTTTCAGTAGGAATTTAAAAAAAAAAGGCAGAGAAGCAGTTACAGAAGCCAGACCTTCCACCTTCTGCACCCCACAATGACCCTGGGTCCATACTCCCAGAGGGATATAGAATAGGGAAGCGGGGAGTTAGGCGCGGGTTAAGTGCTTGTAGCACAAAGTGTAAGGACCCGTGTAAAGATCCCGGTTCAAGCCCCCGGCTCCCCACCTGCAGGGGAGTAGCTTCACAGGCAGTGAAGCAGGTCTGCAGGTGTCTGTCTTTCTCTCCCCCTCTCTTGTCTTCCCCTCCTCTCTCCATTTTTCTCTGTCCTATCTAACAACAACATCAATAACAAAAACAATAATTACTACAACAACAGTAAAAAGATAGCAAGGGCAACAAAAGGGAAAATACATAAAATTAAAAAGTTTAAAAAGAAGAACAAGGAAGCTATCAAGGGAGCAGATGGGATATGGAGCTCTAGGGGTGGGCATTGTGTGGAAATGTACCCCTCTTATCTTAGGGTCTTATCAATGTTTCCATTTTATAAATAAAAAAATAATAAAAGAAAACCACACACACACAAAAATAACTACAGCTTTTTATATTGTTGTTTCTCTTCTTCACTGGTGGTAGTAGTAGCAATTAGATCGCTTGTACATTTTTACTAGGCTAGAAACCAGATAATACAAGGGTACAATTGTGGAGTAGTGCCAGATACATGTTTTAATGGATTTTAAAAATTATCTTTATTTCATAGAAACAGTTAGAAATTGGGAGGGAAAGGGGAGATAGGAAGAAAGAGAGAGAGAGGGAGCTGGGCGGTGGTGCACCCGGTTAAGTGCACATAGTACTAAGCGCAAGGACCTGTAAGCAAGGATACGGGTTCGAGTACCCAGCTCCCCACCTGCATGGGGTGGGGGCGCCACACAAAAGGTGAAGTAGGTCTGTAGGTGTATTTCTCTCTCCCTGCCCCTCTTACTTTCTCCGTCCTTTCCAATAAAATGGGAGGGGGAAAAAAAGGCCCCCAGGAGCAGTGGATTCATAGTGCTAGCATCAAGTACCAGTGATAACCGGGGGGGGGGGGGGGGGGAAGGGGAGAAGGAGGAGGGGGGGAGGAGGAGGGGGGAGGAGGATGAGGGGGAGGGGAAGGGGGAGGAGGAGGAGGCGGGGGGGGGGGGGACGAGGAGGAAAACCCAGAGCACTGCTTAGCTCTGGCTTATGGTGGCTCTGGGAATTGAACCTGAGGCCTTGGGGCATGAAAGTCTTACCATTATGCTATCTCCTCAACCCCACAAAATTTCACAGGCAACCGGCATCCGATTTCAGAACTGGAGGCTGATGTGTATACATGTGGGTCAGTGGTGATAGACCTGCGGTGATCCACTGAAGGCAATTACACATGAATGGCCACTGTTCTTGTCCGAGTGGTGTGCAGTTGGCAGTTTAAATTTCTGGCCTTTCTTTTGATCCTCAGAACAGGGTTTAGACACAGTCAGGCAAGAGGAGAAGGTACGTGGGATCTTACAGAGACTACCCGACATACATAAAAACATTCGTTGTTGTTGCTATCATAGCAGCTTTACTGCTTTGAGTCAGGGGAAAAAAATATCTTAGGAGACCACCGTAGCACTGCTTTCAGAGGACTATGGATACAGTTAAACTCTCTTTTCTACTTTCTTGTAAACATTAATCTTGAAGGGAAAACTAGGCCCATCTTACTCACACTGCTTTCTAATACACAGTGTAGGGAATGGTCTAAATGTATAACCATGTAAAAGATGAAGACACACACCAGGGGCCAGGTGGTGGCGCACCTGGTTGAGCACGTTACAGTATGCAAGGACCTGGGTTTGAGTCCCCACTCCCCAGTCCCTACCTGCAGGGGAAAGCTTCATAAGTGGTAGAGTGATAATGCAGGTGCCTCTCTCTTCCCCCTGCCCCTCTCAATTTCTGGTTGTGTCTATCTAATAAAGATAATACAAAAAAATTAAACAGACATATTCCAAATATGACTCTAACATACACATTTCTGAGACTCAGTTCAAGTCAAGGACTGAAGACTTCCTGTCAGTTTTACAAGTTGCTCTGGGTGTCTTTCTTTTTCCTGCTATCATACTTAGTCATTTCCTCTACTGACTGCAGCCTACACTTTGCTTCTTGCTGTAAACACGACTTGCAGTTCATGTTCAAGAACTATCTCGACTATTGAGAAGTCGTCTACAACTTAAAAACAACCCAACGTTACATCTCAAAACAAAACTGGGAGAAATTTGGTTCAAAGATTTCTCATCCCAAACAAAACATTTTATAGCAGGACTGATCATTACGTGCCTTACAGAGATAGCTTCACAGCAGTCAGCACTTTCTGGAAAGACTCTTGATTCTCGAATGGAATTAAATGTCTCCAGAGAGGCAGAGAGATAACAGACTCAGGCATTTCGAGCTTAGAAAATGCCTCTAACACGGGAGTGGAGTCGGGCGGTAGCCCAGCAGGTTAAGTGCAGGTGGCGCAAAGCGTGAGATTGCCTCAAGGATCCTAGTTCCAGCTTCGGCTCCCCACCTGCTCCCCACAAGAGGTGAAGCAGGTCTGCAGGTGTCTATTTTTCTCTCCCCCTCTGTCTTTCCCTCCCCTCTCCATTTCTCTCTGTCCTATCCAACAACAGTAGCAGCAATAATAACTACAACAATAAAACAACACAAGGGCAACAAAAGGGAATAAAAAAAAAATTAAAAAAATCTTTAAAAAGGAAAATATCTCTAACAACATTACTTCAAATCAGTTGCCTCTTTCATGCAAAAAAAAAAAAAAAAAAAGGAGCTAGGTGGTAGCGCAGCGGGTTAAGTGCAGGTAGAGCAAAGCACAACGCTGGCGTAAGGATCCTGGTTCAAGCTCCCGGCTCCCCACCTGCAGGGGAGTCGCTTCACAGCTGGTGAAGCATGTTTGCAGGTGTCTATCTTTCTCTCCCCCTCTCTGTCTTCCCCTCCTCTCTCCATTTCTCCCTGTCCTGTCTAACAATGATGACATCAATAACAACAAGAAAACAAGGGCAACAAAAGGGAATAAATAAATAAAAGTAAACAACAAACTTTTGAACCATTTTAGGTTTAAAAATTTTTTTCATCACAACAATGATTACAGAAAACAAAGTTTGTTTTGGTCATCACAGCTCTGAGAAGACTTTTTTCAGGGAAAGATACAGAGACAAAAATGCAGAGACAGAGAGTAAGAGGGCACAGCACCTAAGCTTCTTCCAACGCAGTGGGGGCTGTACTTGAACCTGGGTGGGGCATACTGAAAAGCAGCACACTGTTCAAGTGAGCTCTTTTGCTGACAAAATTTATTTAAAAAGTGATTTATTGGGGCTGGGCTGTGGTGCACCCAGTTAAATGCACACATTACTATGTGCAAGGGACCTGGGTTTCAGCCCCGTCCCCCTCCTGCAGGAGGGACACTTTGTAAGTGGTGAAGCAGGTCTCTCTATTATCTTATTAGTGGTCTGGGAGATGGCACAGTGGATAAAGCATTGGACTCTCAAGCATGAAGTCCTGAGTTCAATCCCCACCTGCATATGTACCAGAGTAATACCTGGTTCTCCTTCTCTCCTCCTGTCTTTCTCATTAATAAAAAAATAAACTCTTTTAAAAAATATTTGTTTCCAGTGCCCTTGTTTTATTGTTGTAGTTATTATTGTTGTCATTGTTGGATAGGACAGAGAGAAATGGAGAGAGGAGGGGAAGACAGAGAGGGGGAGAGAAAGACAGACACCTGCAGACCCGCTTCACCACCTGTGAAGCGACCCCCCTGCAGGTGGGGAGCCGGGGTTCGAACCGGGATCCTTATGCTGGTCCTTGTGCTTTGCGCCACGTGCGCTTAAGCCGCTGTGCTACTGCTCGACTCCCCAAAAATAATTTTTAAAAAAACAAGGAAGAGAGACAGACACCTGTAGTACTGACTGCTTCACCACTTGCAAAGCTTTCCCCTTACAAGTGGGGACCTGGAGCTTGAACCTGGGTCCTTGCGCATTGTAACATGTGCACTCAACCAGGTGCGGTGCCGCCTCAGCAGGTCTTTATCTTCCGCTACTTCCTGCTCCTCTCTCAATTTCTGTCTTATCAAAAAACAAAACAGGAAAGAAAAAAAAAGGCGGGGGAGGGGGAATGGAGGAGGGAAAAGGCTGCTGGAAGCTGTGGATTCATAGTGCCAGAGATAACCCTGGTGGCAATGAAAAGAAAAGGCGATTTATTTTAGGACCAGAGAGATAAGCATAATGCTTATGCAAACCAACCAACCCAAAACTGTTGTGCCCAAGGTAAAGTTCCCGGGTTCATTCCCCAGCACCACTATAAGCAAGAGCCGAGCAGTCGCCTGGTAACAAACAAAAAGCATGCGTTTATTTTATACAAGGCCGAGAAGCCACAGCACCACTTAGTATTTACATGTGGCTCCTAGGATTGAACCAGTAGTCTCAGGCACCCAAGTCCAGCCTCAATCAGTTGAGCTGTCTCCTTGGCCTTATGTTCATAGCAGCACAATTTGTACTAGCCTAAACTTGGAAGAATCCCAGATGCTCAACAACAGCTGAGTGGCTAAACTGTTATCTCAGCCATGCTCTTTCCCCAGGACTAGATAATGCTACCTAGCTAGCTAGATGCACTATTTATATGAATAAACATCTATCCAAAGGAAACAAAGATGCCTATTCAAAAGACCTGTGTACACCTATGTTGTAATAACCAAATTTAGAAACAACCCAGATGTCCAATGACAGACCGATGGCTGAGCAAGTTGTGGTGTGTGTACGCGGTGAATACTGCACAACTGAGACAGGAAGTCATCTCTGTCTCATCTTGGAAGGAGCTTGAAGGAATCATGTTCAGTGAGATTAAGTCAAAATGATGGATATGAATAACAGATGATCTCACTTACAGGTGGACCTTTATTAACAAGGTCAGAAAGAGAACACCACAAAGTAAAACTTGGATGAGGGTGGGTATCCTGCACCCAAGAAAAGGGCTCTGGGGAAGGAGAGGGAGGAGGTTGAGGGGGACAGTGGGGTCTGGTGGAAAGGATCCAAGTTGGGGGTGAAAATGTCTTGTAAACACCTTGGGAGCTGAGAAATTGTACCCAAGTATCAACACTTGTAATCCATTAAACCCTCAATAATGAAAAATAATTTCTAGTATTTTACAAAATGATTTATTTTGTATGAAGTAGAAAAGATCATACAATTAGCGTGATAATGCAATGTAATACACCATGGAAATCCAGAGGGGAAATCTCTGTCCCTGGCTTTTACAACTCACTGCACAAACTTAGCACTCCATAGCTATTAGTGTTCTCCTTGTTTCCGTCACATCTACCCTCCATATAATTGAGTAGCATCTACGCTGAACTCAGATCCACTCAACCTCGCCTTCAAAGCTCTCCACAACTCACTGACTTAAAACTCATGGCTTCGTGGCCCAGGAGGTGGCACAATGATAAAGCTTTGGACTCTCAAGCATGAGGTCCTGAGTTGGATCCCTGGCAACACATGTGCCAGAGTGATGTCTGGTTCTTTCTCTCTCCTATATTCACTAATAAATCTTAAAAGAAAATTCATAGCTTCCTTGCACACTAGAGTTCTTGATGTCTTAACACACCATCAAAACTGGCGCTGGACACCAAAATCACAGGTCATTAGAGAAAAAAAGATTAACTGGATTTCACCAGTAATTAAAAGTTCTGCTTTTTGAATGACACTATTGAAAAATGATAAGTCAACGTTCTGGAAAAGGTAAAAACAAAAGGACAAAAGTTAATTGTTTCTTAAATACTGGGAGTGGGAGACAAAGCCCGAAGTGAACAGAGCCGAGATTATAGGGCAAATGACAAAAACCATATACATATTTTACATTTATCAAACTGTAGACCTTAAAAGGTAGTTTAGTGTGTCAACTATACCTCAAGGCAAGGCAGAGAACAGTCTTTAAATCATGATTCTTATTCAAAATTGTTAACCACCTGTAAGAAAGCCTGTTGAAATGCAAATATATGAGGTTTAAGTATCCACATTACCTTTCCAATTTAAACTTAACCCAGAAGCTGCGATAGGTTACCCAGAATCCAGCTTAACGAGTTTAAGAACACACTATCCCAAGGAAACTGTTTCACTGGTCCCTGTGCTGTGGTTTCTTCTGTTGGCATTCTTCGTGTTGGTCGGGCCCCCTTCCCCCTACCTCTGAGAGAAATGGTTTGGCCCTTGCTAGTTTCGCGCCCCTTTCTCCCCGCCCCTATGCTAAGGACGCCCAGAGTCGCAGCAGCAGCAGCAGCGGCCGAGGAAGAAGCATGGGGAAGCACATGGTGTGGTGATGTGCCCGCTCGTGAATAGAGATAGACAGTTTCCCGGCCCAGCCGTGTGTCCCCGAGTCTCTGTTCACCACCGTGAAGCTAGCCCGGCCTGCTGGAGCCCCGAAACTTTAACAACATTCTTCCTTCCCTGTATTAAGAAGGAAAATTAACTCCTCCAACAGTGAGTTTACACATATATACACTGGCATTTGTCTTTGTTTGAATTACCTCTAGGCAACAACTACCCAGAGCCAAAAGCATTAGTTTTCTGTGTCCTTACTTTACCGTTACTACTTCAGTGGCTCATATTTAACCATCTAATAAGCCCAACTGGCTGCTTGCTTGTTAATAAATCATTTTACCTCAAATTTGACTCACCTTAACCTCTCCTTTCCTCTTTGCTACCTAGAATTTCTCTAACTACATTTATTCTTTTATATTTATTACATTAAAAAAATCCTAACTGAACTATAAATTGCAGCCTTTGAATTACCAATCTTTATAGACTTCAGGAAATGTCTTAAACTGAACAGCACCAATGGGCAAAATCTAAGCAGAACTCTCACAAGGTTAGACGTTGACCTACCCTGTGACCCTGCAATTCCTCTCCTGGGGATATAATCCTAAAGAACCAAACACACCCATCCATTTACTGGTCTGCTATTAATTAAATGAAGTCTCAACAACAACAAAATGGTGGTGAGGAATATGGATCTTTTATGCCTGTACAATAAAGTGTAAGGAACTTAACATCCAAGTTTGGGTTGAACCAAGTTCCTTGTGAGGTGGCTACAATGAAGTGTTTTACACATTTGTCTCGCCAAGGCAGACAAACCACTTTGGCCACACAAGCAGTGGCTGGTTACCAGTCATTTTATTCTGGCAATGGTCTAACACTGCCCTCCCTCCCTTTCTCTGACAATGTAAGATTCAAAGCAGTGCCTAATGACACCTATCAACTTTATACTATGATTTATGACATGAAGCGTGCTTAATTTGTACTTACCGAGCGTTTTTATTATTTATTAGATGGACTGAGATGGGGGCTGGGTAGTGGCATACCTGCTTAAGCATGAGGAGCCAGCTTTGAGCTGCGGGGGGGGGGGGGGGGGGACACACGTCTCAAGTGGTGAGGCAGATCTACAAGTGTCTTTCTCTCTCATCCCATCTCATCATGCCCCTCTTCTCCCATTTTTTCTGTCCTATCTAATAAAATGGAAAGACAAATTGAGAAGGGGAGGGTCAGATAGCGAGGGAGAGAGGCAGATACCTGCAGCTCTAATTCACTCATGGTTTTCCACTCCAGGTGGGGCCAGAGGCTGGGACCCAATGCACTGCAGACATTCTCAAAGGAGTGAAGCACTTAGCCAGGCGCAACACTGTCTGGCCTCTTTACTGAAAACTTTTAATACGTGGGAAATATCTACAAAGGTCTAAGAATGGTTTCTCCTCAGCTTTGAACCACATACCAAACTATCATGTACTAACTGGATGCTCTAATTTATAGCAAGACTAAAATATGAGCCGAGTATGTTGTGGCTGCTTAAAAGGTTGAGGTAATCTTTAAGGGCACTTACAGACGTTGACGGCGTGTTTAATGCTGAGAAATACAGGCTACTGCACTCTGCCCAATTCCGACCACAGAATGGTTGTAATCCAGGATATCTAGCTGACGTTAACTAGGGCTGACCAGTTAAAAGACGGCTGTGATGAAAACAAGAGTAAAGCCCGACACAGTTCAAATGTCTAAATGTTATACTACGGGATACCCATTCAACTTGGTGACAAAAGAATAAGGTCTGAGCTCTGCACTTTTAACTAAAGATGATTTCAAAGCTAACGGATTTCTTTAAGTTACCCGAGAGGAAGAAGGGATAGCTATTAAAACCATTCAGGAGAGAACTGCAAACTTTGTTCTATGTATGTAGCAAGCATTATAAAGTAACCATCTCTCACAAAACCTAGGTCTAATATTAATACTGTAAATATATGGAGACTATTTAAATTGGCTAGACCATCAAAATTTAATTCATTTGACTTATAAACCGACATGTTTTAATAGCAACACTTCTGTCAAGAATCACCTTTTTAGAGAACCCAAACCTAGCAACTAGACTCACTTTAAAAAAGGGTGGGGGCAGGTGGTAAAGCATAATAGGCTTAAGCACTCATGGTGTGAAGCACAAGGCCCAGGGCAAGGATCCCGGCTCCAGCCCCTGGGCTCCCCACCTGCGGGGTTGGGAGGTGGGGGTGGTCCGCTTCACAAGTGAAGCAAATCTGCGGGTGTCTATCATTCCCTCTCCTGATTTCTCTCTGTCCTATCCACCAGCAATGACAGCAACAACAACGATAAACAAGGGCAACAAAAGGGAAAAGATGGAGCCTCCAGAGCAGTGGATTCTTCGTGCAGGCACTGAGCCCCAGCGATAACACCGGAGGAAAAAACAAAACCAAACCCGAGAGTAGGGGCAAGGTCTATCAGGGTATCCCACTGGAGTGTCCATTTTTCACATGTGAGATCTTACACTTGAAGCCCAGAGCCCTAAGTCCAGCGAAAGCTGTCAAGTCTTACTATAGAGGACATTAAACCAATCAGTTGAAATGTTACAGAAGATTTCAGCTGGAAACTATGCCATGGAGACTTGGGAACACGGCACAGTGGTTTGGTTTACGGAACAGACTCATACCTGAGACTCCTGAGATGGTGAATTCAGTCCCAACATCACCATAAACCAGAGTTGAGCAATGCTTTAGAAAGAAGGGGGCGGGGGGGGGGGGGCTGGTTTAGTCCATGGAAATGAAACTATAGGCATTTATAGGAAGCACATACATTAACTCTTTCAACCCACTAGTTGTAATTCTTTAATAGCAGCTACTTGTAATTTTCTAAAAATAACAGTAGCCCGAGTTAACGTTTCAAGCATATTTAAATTCTAAGAAGTACAACTTTCAGTCAAATATTTAAAGGAGGGTTGGGGCAGGGGAAGAGGTAGAGGTGAGTCTGAGACATTAATGAATACAGTATTTATTCAAATAAAAGGAAAAGATTTATTACAGACTCTACTGCTACTGGGTCACAAACACTTCATTTGTGGTAAAGTATGTTTTAACTTGCCTACTACCTATTACAGAAAATTCAAATTCACATTTTAAAACGCTATGCTAATTACTTTACACATTGCATAAAGCATCCAACAGAGAATTTAGGAAAACTGACCAAGATCTATAGTATCATTCCCTACCTATTTAATACAACAGTTACTTCAGAGGCCATAGTGCCTAACGTTTAAGCATATAAACAGGACCTGCCAGAATGTGGTAACAAAATAATAAATTATCTGTCCTATGGAATGAACTTTAAGAGAGCAGAGAAAGCCAGCTATCCTCTTATTATTCTTGTCTTTTGAGATCCAATTTCAAATAAAAGCTATACATTTTATGCCATTAGCTCACACCCTGAATAACCTAACAGTGTTAAGTTATGGCCTTAAAAATATTGCTTTACTGACTACTTTATGGAAGGAGTAGTCCTTGTGGAAAGATGCTAAATATGTAATCATGGTATAATCACAATCTTAAAATGAAAAAAAGAATGAAAAAAAAAAAAAGGCCAATGTTGAGAAGAGAATAAGCCATATTTAAAGAAGCCAGAACGAAGATATCAAAATGCTTTGGCCGAAATTAGTATAAATAGACTTTATTGAAGTCAGGGCCTCTGTACTGAGACAGAAGATTTTGTCTACATAAGCACAAGTTGTAACATTTCACAACTTCTAAAAGGAATGTCAACAATTACAACGATCATGCATACCATGGTCGATAATCACATTTTAGAAGCATTTTCAACCATTTCTAAAGAAATGCTTATAACATCGTTATATATAGAACTACTTTCAATAAACTGCAAAACATTGATCGACTTTTCCAGTATAAGCTACAGTGTCAACACAAAAGGGAGGCATAAATGTTTAATTTATGAAATCAGAATGGAATATTTACTGTAAAGAAAAATTAAAAAGCTTTCAAATAAAGGCCATTATTGAACCAATGTGAAGAGCACAACTTGAACTTCTGAGTTCATTCATCTTTTAAAGCTGTCCTCTGAGTAACTTCAGTTCTCTGCATTCAGTTCAGTACTGTGAATATTCCTTAGATTGAAGTTTGGCAATGATGCGGTCCAACTGTCTCTTTGCTTCACACTGTGGGAAATTGCTCATATCATAATATTGAGGGGCAATTTTCACCAACCTGTCCAGAAAATGGGGGGGGGGGGGGGGAGAGAGAGAGAATTACTAAAGAAATATAAATAATGCGGCTCTAGTAAGGACAGGCACTGTTCATTAACACACTGATGAACAAAGGCAAAAATCCAATGAACTACTGGATCAGCAAAGCCTAACAACCTATAATGGTTTCATGCCATTAACAAAACATTATTAATATCTTAGCACCACTATGGACCAACCCCTCTCCAAGTTACATTAATACAGGTTCGGTTCAGTGTAAGAAACCCAAGTATTCAAATAGATATTCTCAAAGTTCAAATCACTGCAAGTTATACCTCAAAAAACATACTTGAATAAAACTGTAATGTTTACACGTAATTTTTTCCTCAATAAATAACAATGTTAAGTGGTAACTCACACACAAATTAGAGAAGTCAAATCCATGACAAAATGAAGCCTTGTAACAAATGGCATTAAAAAAAAAAAAAAAAAACCCTGGGGGAGGGTTTGTTGTTTATCAGTTGTAGAACAGATTATAACCAAAAATAAAAGAAAAACCACCAAACACCCCCCCCCCCAAGAGGGGTGATTCTGCCTCAAATAACACAATCGGTTCTGACTGTAACTTATAAATTAACATGCTGTAATACAGCGGAAGAGATGGGCTTTCTCAATTTTCTTAGGTCCTAAAAGACTTAGCATACATAATAAAATAGACTGAATCGTAACTGAACAGGTAAAATATAAAGCCTGGCTTCTGGAACCAGGGCCCTGTGTTAGTCACAGGAATAGTACCAAACACTCTTGATGCCTGTCAATTTCAACACACTGGGCCTCAAATCTCCACTGGCCTAGCAGCAAATCAGATTGTAAGAGACCAACAACACGGTCAGGACAATCTCTTGTAAAGCACACACTGAAAAAAATAACAGCCAAATGAGAAGAAATCTAAAGTCACTGACACGAGTAAGAACAGGAATCCGGCAATAAAGTTAGGATTCATTCTGAGTAAAGTAGGCATTAAAAGGCACTGCTTACCATTCTGGCTTGATGTCAGTACATGTCCTGATGTAATTCTTTGTGGTAAGGACGAACTCATTATAAAGCACCCACTCGGGTTTATGGTCAAGAACAGTAGAGGGATGTAACTGAACCACCTGGTTATCTTTCACAGTTAAGTAGTGCCCTGTTCGTTCTAAATGTGCCACCTGAAACATAAATTCAAAGGTTCACACAATGCCTCTTCTTCTTCTTCTAGCGTTTGCCACAATGCCTCTCATGTGGTTTAAAACTACCCATTATAATTTATAACACCAGACTGCCCCTTTGTTTTGAACCCCAATATAAGAAAGACATTGCAGGCCAAAGACAATTTTTATATGAACAGCTCTGGTTTATGGTAGGTGGGACTGAACCTGGAAACTTTGGAACCTTAAGCACAAATCTGTTTGCATAACCATTATGTTATCTCCCCAGCCATGTATTATTTTTAAAATCCAACCATAGGGAGTCGGGCGGTAGCACAGCGGGTTAAGCGCATGTGGCGCAAAGCGCCAAGGACCAGCATAAGGATCCCGGTTTGAGCCCGACTCCCCACCTGCAGGGGGGTCACTTCACAGGCGGTGAAGCAGGTCTGCAGGTGTCTATCTTTCTCTCCCCCTCTCTGTCTTCCCCTCCTCTCTCCATTTCTCTCTGTTCTATCCTGCAACGACATCAATAACAACAATAACTACAACAATAATGAAAAAAAAGGGCAGCAAAAGGGAAAAATAAATATTAAAAAAAATTTTTTTTAAATCCAACCATAATCTTTTTTTCTTTTATTCTGACTTGACATGGGGTGAGAGATAAAGAGAGACACACCTGTAGCACTGCTCTACCACTTATGAAGTCTAGCCCTGCAGGAGGGAGACCAGATGTTTAAACTCAAGTGTCTGCACATGGTAAGGCGTGCACTCTACCAGGTGAGTCACCATCGGTTTCCAGTTTATAGTCGTGACATACTTTAAATTAGGAAGATCCATTCGCTGAAAAAAATGAAACTCAAAACTCTGCATCATTGGGGAGTAGGGCAGTAGCGCAGCAGGTTAAGCGCACGTGGCGCAAAGTGCAAAGACCTGTGTAAGGATCCTGGTTCAAGCCGTGGCTCCCCATCTGCAGGGGAGTTGCTTCATAAGCAGTGAGGCAGATCTGCAGGTGTCTATCTTTCTCTTCCCCTCTGTCTTCCCCCTCGCTCCCCTCTCCATTTCTCTCTGTCCTATCCAACAACACCATCAATAACAATAATAAAACAACAAGGGCAACAAAAGGGAATATTTAAAACTCCAGCATCAGCCAGCAAGGTTTTACTGGAGAGGCATACGTCACTGCTAACACGATGAGCTCACACTGCATGCGCAGAAAGACTGAGTAGTTTCAACAAGTAACTAACTATAGGCCCTCGAAGGCTAAAATATACTCTCTGCCTACCTTCTGCACCTCATAATGTCTCTGGGTCCATGCTCCCAGAGGGTTAAAGAATAGGAAAACTATCAGGGAAGGGAATGGGATATGGAGTTCCACTGGTGGGAATTATACCCCTCCTACCCTATGGTCTTGCCAGTGTTTCCATTTCATAAATAAAAACTTCGAAACACCTCTCTGGCCATTACTGGCTACCCCACTATCCAGAGTGAGCTCAAGTCAGAGATAATATACCTCACCCCCAGTTCTAGAACTCTAGTACCTAAAATGTGTATGAATACAAGGCTGTTTTTATAAATATCAGAAACGAACTCAAGGGGCAGGGTGGTGGTGCACAAAGTGAGTGCAACTTCAACACGTGCTACAGTGTAGGCTTGTCCTACAGAGGAAGGTTTCACAAGCAGTGAAGCAGTGCTGCAGATGTCTCTTCCTCCCTCCCTAACCAAAATAAAGATTTACTAATAAGAACCTACTGGGTGCCCAGTGTATACTGTATGCCCTATTTCACTTACTAATGAGAAAAAGAGACCAGGGAGAAAGAACCAGCATCGTTCTGTGTATGTGCTGCTGGGGAACTGAAACCAAGAACTCCAAGAGATAACTAGAACCCATAATGCCTGAATATGCCTTTGTCTCCCCCCCCCCAATTATTCAAAGCAAATTGAGAATGTGTAAAAAGAGAAACAGTTGCTAACACACACTAAGGTCTATACCCCACTATTCAAAAGCACCAAGATCTCAAATAAGATGCCTTAAGAAAGAAGCACGATGTGTCCCTTTGATCCTCAAATACTGGATGTGAACTGTACTCCGAAATCACTGACAACTGCTTTTGTTCTGCAATGTTATGATCACACGTCTCCAGGTAAAACAGAGTCAAAGACACTGTCCAATGGATGTGGTCACAGGCAGTTTGTGCCCAGGTGGAACAGTAGGCTGGGCTCTTCAGCATGAGGCCCTGGGTCTGATCCCGAGTATCCCTGTACCAGACTGCATCTCTTTCTTTTTCCTATCTATTAGTTAATAAACAGAATCTTAGGTGCTACAAGACAGAGATTGACGTTTACATTGAAGTAACTGCTAACCCACCCCCTCCCTGAAATTGGCCAACATACCTATCAGTTAGCATAAAATGCTCCAATAATAAATGGTATCTATAAATGGATTAATTCTGTCACATGGTGAGCGGCTTGGTTTCTTAAAAAAAATTTTTTTGTTACCCTTGTTTTTTATTGTTGTGTTGTCATTTCTGGATAGGACAGAGAAAAATAGGAGGGGAAGACAGAAAGATGAAAAGATAGACACCTGCAGACCCGCTTTATCGCTTGTGAAGCGACTCCCCTGCAGGTGGGGAGCCGGGGCTGGACCCCGGATCCTTACACAGGTCCTTTGTAGTTTGCGCCATGTGCACTTAACCCACTGTGCTACCACCCGACTCTTGAGCTGCTTGGGTTTCTTATTAAAAGTAAAAGTCATCTTCTTAATTCACTTAATCTTTTCATTTTATGTGACAGGCTTATCATGCCTGAGTGTCTCCACTGCCCCAGAGGCATTTTCTCCCTTTTCTTTAGGAGGGTGGAGGAAGAGAGAGCCACACACACCAGCACCATTTTCGACAGTCCTCCTTTGTAGGCCTGAGGTAACCCAATTGAAGGGGGAGAGGGGAAAGAGAGCTTCAGCTCTGTTCTACCACCTGCAGACGGGAACTGGGGACTTGAACCTGGGTGCTTGCGCAGCCACAGCAAAATTTCTTGATGCTAGTTCATTTGTGAATCTTGATACAGCAAAATCAATAGTCATAAGTATATGACTACTGATATATCAAAACTTATATCAACACGTACTTAAATGAAGCCAGTCAATGGTTAAGGAACAAATACAATCATGTAAATTGTTTAATGGTGCATTCTTATATTGTCCACATACCTGCATGAAATACCCTGTTACCAAAGCTTTTCTTATATTAATGTAATAGTCCCTGCTTGTAAAATCAGTACTTCGACGAGGCAAATTAAATCTGTCCATAATTCGAGATAGCTGCTGGCGTACATTGTCTGCAGACATCAGGGACCTGTAGTTAATGAAGTTGTCATAACACCACTGAACCGATTCGTGATCTACAAAGTTGGGAAGGGGGAAAAAAGAGGATGTGAACCATACAAATAGGTATAGTTTCTAATTTAAAAAGGACAATTGTTCTAAAGAGCACACTTAATCCAGTCAGGAATTTGTCTACATTTTCTTTAAAGAACCCTCCCAGAAGTCCCTAGTGATCTTCAAAAACAGAAAATAGCACTAAGATGTCTGGCCATGAGATGACAAAACAATGATTTTGAATAAACAAATTTTAAAAGTGAGTTGCTCTAAGACAGCCAGCTTCAAGGAGAGTAAAGACTCCCGTGAAAGTGCAGGGGTTCTTGGACATCAGAGCTGGGATTCTGCTGCAGTTAGGCTTGGCATGCTGATGCCTTTCGTTTTTCAGAGAAGCAACTATAAATGTTTACCCATTAAAAAATACAGCCTCATTTTTAACGAGTAGGTATGACAGGAAATGGATCGGCAGAATGGAGAATATGACACCGTGTTAAAGTACCCATTCATTAACTCATTTGACTATTTAAAACAAGGCAGAGAATGTTTTCAGGAGACTAAAAGGAGGATATGCTTCAAAGGTATTTTTAACTTATACTGATGCTCTAAAAGGCAGTCGGAAATGTCTTAAAGGAGACAACGAAAATAGGGTCTTTTACAAAGTGATCTGTAGCTTTTCTAAAATTGCAAATTCTTAGGATTTATACACTAAAGAGTAACAAAATAGTATATATACATATATATACATACACACACACATACATAAAATCAGAGCACTGCTCATCTCTGGTTTATGGTAGTGTGGGCGTTGAACCTGCAACATTGGAGCCGCAGGCAAGAGTACCTCTGAATAATCATTATGCTATCTACCCAAAGCCCCCAAAACAGCAATTTTTAGGTTATCAAAATAAATTGATACCAATGGTCTGGGAGATGGCGCAGTGGATAAAGCAATGGACTCTCTCTCAGGCATGAGGTCCAAAGTTCAATCCCCAGCAGCACATGTAGCAGAGTGATGCCTAATTCTTTCTTTCCTCCTATCTTTCTCATTAATAAATAAAATCTTAAAAGAAAAAGCCACTGATGATTCCATTGTTTCTAAATTCACAGAAATGTGATAAACGGAAAGTTTTCAGAAAACACAAACATTTATCAAAATAATTCCTACCATGTATCTCCAATATAAAACAACCCAAATTTTCAGAGTAAAAACACACAAAAGATTAGCTAGAAACTAAGATTCCAACGTGAACACTAATGTTATAAGCTAGGAAAAAGAATGACTCTTTTGGAGAGTGCTGGAAAATGCCAGAATTGTATAGACAATGATACAGGCCTACCAGTCTACAGCTATGTATTATCCAACAGGCTAACTAACCTATTGATTAAAAATAAACATTTTCTGTCATTTCTATTTCTTTCCTCAAGATTTCTTCTCTCTTAACTTTTATAAGGAGTAAATTTCAACATTTGACAGTAACTTAAGTTTTACTAGTTTTGCCTCCTCCATTTCAAGTAACTGGAAAACATTTTTTTCACATTACTAAATATTCACTGAAAATAGATACAATATTTCATCATGGCTGAAGCATAAATCATTGAGCCTTCTATTGATAGATATTTAGGTATAATTTCCATATTTCACTATCATAAATAACTGCTGGATGCAAAATTTTAACTGATGAGTCTAAAGACAACTAAATAAGTATTCACCCCTACATTGTATCAATGTTCCAATATACTTATCCCTGCCTCATTGCACACCTGGAATATTTTTGCTTTTAAGCTTTGCTAATCTGTAAGTGAAAAAATAAAAGGGAGCTCACTGAATAAAAAGGAGACCTGGATCTCACTTCCCATTTATGTTTCTACATGCATTTTTGCTTGGTTATCTATTTATCAGAAAACTACCAAAGAATAAAACATATGAGAATAAAGATCTGTGTTGACAATCAGTTTGATATAATTTTACACAGTTGTTTCAATTTCCGATGTTTTCCAGGTTTCTAAAAAGGATGCATCCCCCTTTAAAAGTAATAGCTTTACAAAAGATAGGCATTTTCTACTTTAAATGCCAGTCAGGAGTTTTTCTAAAGTACCTCTGGGTTTCTAATGTGAAGTTGTCAGAGATAATAAATGGAAGTGAGGTGAAGAAACATCTTCTATGCTGTAAGTGACATTTAGACAAAAGAGTGTCTTCAATCTAATTTAGACTTACTTTGTTTAAAAGCATGGTAGACATTCAGCAGAGTCAGATGATCTCCATCTATGTGGGCAAATCTCATCTTGGCCTCATCTGCAGCTTTCTTGGCCTCCGTGGGGCGAACAAAACACTGTGGGACTAAACAAGGTTGGTATGGGCCCAACACAAACGCCCATATCGATGAGTCACGCATTCACAGATAGAGGAACAAGGCCTAGCTAGGTCAGTTCACAGAGCATAGGGCAGGGCAGGATGGCCTCCAACTGCATCTTGGACTGTTTACTACCTTGATTTGGTACATCAACACCTAACCACATCTGTAAGACAAGAGGGTTTCAAAGCTACAGAGCACCTGATTATTAAACTAGGTCTAAAAGTAGGCATCAAAACAGCTATTCTGAAGGCCATCATACTAAAAAGCTCAACTTATTTCAAAAAACCAGTGCTGATAGCTCTACCAGTAACCAGAATTATGGTGTGAATAGCCTTTGTGTTTATGTAATTTTTCAAAAGGCCATGCATTGGATCCACTGAATGGACATCTAAGTTATTGAGCTATACTTGGCTCCAGGGCTAATACAACGTACCAGCTAGTCTACTGCCACATTTCCATTTCAATAGTTCCCCTAGTGTAGTGGCTATTACCAGCTGGTGGGCATCACTATTAGCACCGGTGAGCAGAAGCATATGTAAACATGAAAATATCACCAATCTTGGGTTTTGATAATAGCAGTAGTGGTGGAAGGTTAAACCGCCTTTGAATTAAGAAAATTCAAAAAGGCTGGGGCATTCGGTCTATTTTTCCAGTAGTTCAGTAAATTAGGTCCCAAGTTAAAAGAGTCAAAACCTCAGTATAAAAGCAAAATCCAGTATTTTCAAAGTTGACAATTAGTCGGAAACAGTTGTTATTTTAAGGGTCATCAAAATATGTAGCTACAGTGTTTAGTTTAGAGCCTCAATATTAATTCACAGAAGACTTTAAGTTGTTACAAAGAGCGCACTACATTTCTTCAAGTACAACTTTCCTTAATTCACTTTAGTAATTTCATAGTCACAGAAGCAACATGAAAATAAAAATTAACAGCTTGGGACTCTGTCAACACATTTGTTAAAGCTCTTAAAACCTTTGCAACAATAAAAAAAAATTCTAAGTTCAGATATAAGATAATGGGAATAATCCACAAGATCAATACAATTTCAAATAACTTTTTCCCATACAGTTAGACCTTTCAAAAAGATGCCAACAAAGCCAAATAAGAGATAATGAAACATCATCACAATAAATATTAAAATCTTGCTTAATAACTGAGGCAAGGTACAGAAACTTCTCATTGCTGTGAAAGTTAATGTGAACTGGCTACCAGAGTTGACAGTGGAAATAAGTGGCATTCCTAACACTCCTACTTGCATGTCTGAACCCGATCACTTCAGAAACTAAATGGAACACAAAGCATTCCAAGCTCAGCCAACTTGTATTCCATTACCTTTCTCACCCTCTAACAGAGCCCCCCCCCACTGCCCCACTAGATATTAAAAAGATGAACAGCAAGCCTGCGTTTTGCTCAGCTCCTACTACAAGAAATGTAGCTGGATGATCTCAACTACATGCCAATGGCCAGCTTTTCATGGGCTAATATTCTAAATTCAAATGATGGCAATTACAGACATTAGAAGCCTAATAAGAAAGCCTGGAAAAATAAAAACTGAGTAGATGATAAACACACAAATAGTCTTAATAACTCTTCCCTCACACTTTCCCTAAACACTTAAGTCTTCAGATAAACACAACTGGAAGTTAAAAAAGCAAAACAAAACAACGAGAAAGGCAGACAACAACCTACCACCACCTCCGCAAGTGAGACTACAATTTAATTCAAGTGATTCGACACTGCCCTGCCCATCTGCTCTGAGTCTGATCAGTCATAACTCTGCAAGAAAACATTTTAGCTAGTTCTTAAATAAAAATTCACACCATTAAAATATGCCACAACTAAACTAAGCCAAAATTTTTATAATTAGAAAAAAAGTCAAATTATCCTTTAATTCCAAGATTTTGAATCGAGGCATGAAGTTGTAATTAACACCACCACACCACTCTCCAACTGTTGGTCAATTCTCCCAGCACTGAAGTTAGTATCCTTTGTTGTGAGCAAAACTTCAAAACAGCTTCTATTTTTTGTTTTAAGAAGCAATATACAATTGTATGTTAACCATGTGTGTTATTTCTGAAAAATTTAACTTTCAAGTAATTTTTGACATGTGAATTAAGGCTTTACCACATCAACTGTCCACATCAATACTCTTATTTTTTTTTAAATTAGTGATTAGGTATCTGCTATTAGGTCTATTTCTTTGTTTTATTGGGGGAAATAATGATTTACAAAACAAGATGCTGTGAAATAAGTACAGTTTCTTATCTCCCCGTCATAGGTGAGGTATTTCTTTTATCATGGCTTTCTGCCATTGTAAAAGAATTAGCAGATTAGATTTTAAGCCTGAAATTAACATTACTACTTACTTCTATGTATTAGTGCTCTTTAAAATTCATGTTTGACTGCCATCAAAGATGGTTACACAAATTACACATTGAAACGGCTCACTTCAAGTGAGTTTGGGTTTTTCATAGGCTCACTAGCAGTGCCAAGTACCAGAACAAAGTTCTTTTTGTACTTTCAGTAATAAACAGCAAAGTTAATGGATCTACAATAGAACTCAGTTACAACTGCGTTCAAACATACTCTTTTTCTAAATGCAATTTTTATTTGCACTCAGAAGAGCCGATGTTATATATTTTTTTGTGCACAATGACTGACTTTACTTTTATAAGAGCTATGCCATTCTGAAGCTATTTACAAGATACTTTGGAAGCTATTTACAAGATACTTTGGAAACCGGTAAGTTCTTTAAAAACATCTATAAAATTCACTAGCATACTAAATATGAAAAAACACAACCAAAAGTGAAGTCCACCCAAACTTTGAAGCGCTGGGTTTTGTTTAGTTCCTTTCCCTCTATTACCTGACAACATAGCAGTAATAGATAGGACCTCATTAGAACAGTTGTAGTCACAACTTGCAATAACCATTTTAGCGAGCTGTGGATCTAGGGGGAATTCTGCCATCATGGATCCCAATTCAGTCAGGTCTCCATCATCATTTAGAGCAGCCAGGTAATTCAAAAGTTCTAGAGCTCTCATCAGAGTTTCAGGAGCTGGAGAGAAAGGTAGTCTATTAGACAAGCTGCCTTTGGCAAGCAAAAATGTGACAAATATAAACTATCACAAGCAATCTCATTTTTCATTCCATCGGGGACCAAATGCCAAAGCTCAAACTGGCATCAACTTCAATTATAAAGATCTAGCAATGAATCGTAAGAAATCGCCTAACTTTCCTGTAGTTAAAACTATCTTCCTCCTAAATAGCAGCGCGCATTTAAACTGTATTTTCCTTTAAAAGATTCTACTTTCATTTTAATAACTCTAAGAATAGTTATTTGCTCATATAATCAGGATTTTCAGTCTTAGTGTTAAAATGTGCTGATGCACACTTGAAGGCAAAATGCCCTTAACAAACCTATTTAGCAGGATGTTGACAAAGAAGAATCAACTATGGATGGGCCAATGTTGTGATAAAGTCTATGCTGGTGATTCATACCTGGAGGGTCCATAAAGTCAAAATGCACCAGATCATCAATACCAAGTTTCTTCAACTGTAACACAACTGATCCCAAATTAGAACGCAAAATCTCAGGATAGGTATTATCCTAGCAAAACAATAACAAACAGTTGCTTCGTTAAATGTGCCTTGGTCCCCGTGTTCCAGAAAACAAAACAGTGGTTCTCTACCTCCTCTGCTAACTGACTGATTGGGCATCACTTCTACACCAATTACCAAAATGCGACGTAATAAAAAACAAAAACACTGCAGAATAGAAAAGAATCAGTGGTCCAGGAGGTGGTGCAGAGGACAGAGTGTTGGAGCCTCAAGCATGAGGTCCTGAGTTCAATCCCTGGTAGCATATGTATCTCTGGTTCTTTCTCCTAGCGTTCTCATTAATAAATCAGAAAGCTTCCCAACAACCCCCTAGGGTCTGAACTGTTACTACTGGTGTCCCTCTGGTTTAGAGCTGTAACAAAGAGCTGCATTAGTAGCTCACAGCATAACACACATGGGACACCTGGAGCTTAAGATGTCAAAGGCAAGATTCAAGCAAAGGAAGCAATTTTCTCCTGGTAGCAAAATAAAACACCAACTTTACAAATATATAAGGAGGATACAAAAACAAACAACCCCCCTTACCTGCATCTCTGTTTTGTAAGCTTTCTCTGTGTAAAGTCTGAAGCATTTCCCAGGCCTGGTACGTCCAGCTCGTCCTGCCCTTTGCTGAGCTGAAGCTTTACTAATAGCTGTCACCAGAAGGGACTCTACTCTGATTCGAGGGTTGTATACCTATTGGCATGGAAATAACTTGAGAATGATTCTTCAGTTAAACACAAAGTACCCAGAGCACACAACTAATCCCAAAATTAACATAGTAGTGCTGATCGATGCTGCCATAAAGAATGTCTTCTCCTTATGTTAGAACTTTCAGGTATTCTGATGTAATTTTGAATAAAAGTTAACAACAAAACTCTCTTGTCCTTTTTTTTTTGCCTCCAGGGTTATTGCTGAGGCTCAGTGTCACAAATTCACTGCTCCTAGAGGCTATTTTCCCCCTTTGTTGCCCTTGTTTTATCATTGTGGTTATTATTAATAATATTGTTACTGATACCATTGTTGTTGAATAGGACAGAGAGAAACTGAGAGAGGAGGAGAGGCAGAGAGGGGCAGAGAAAGATAGACACACCTGCAGATCTGCTTCACTGCTTGTGAAGTGACTCCCTTGCAGGTAGGCAGCCGGAGGCTCAAACCGGGATCCTTATGCCGGTCTTTGTACTTTGTGCAATGTGTGCTTAACCCGCTACGCTACTGCCTGACCTCCACATCAAGGAAAACTATTTTTAAATTAGTTCAGAAGTCAATTACATGCTTTCAGTTTACAGGAAAGCTTATCATGATAAATACAAAGCACTATGTACAACAAATCTCCACAACTGTATGAACAAAATGTAACAGAAAGTCTTTGGATAATCAAGCATACAGAGTATTTATTGAGTAGTAATATCATCTGGCTTAAGTGTTTGACATTCAGTACTGTCCACTAGAGGCTCTTTTCAAATGCCATGTCTGGCACATAATGAAATTCTAATGGAATTATGGGTGACTGATCTGCAGTATAATTCCATATTCTTATGCCCCTTAATGAACAATAAACCAAAATACTATCATAGCACAGAAACAAACCAGTACAACTTTAAGGTCTAGAATCAAGCCACTAGACACTCTTAATATACAGAGGCTAGATAGAAAATATAAGGCAGACACAGACATATGAAACCTGAGAGTGAAACAAGAAAACAAAGAATTCTGCAACATGTATTTCGGCCACGAAAGCAATAGGCAGTGAAGTAGTCACAGCTAACAATAATAATAATAATAATAATAATAAAAAAGTACCTTTTGTTTTGCAAATCCAGGATCAATTACAAACACCACACCATCTATGGTCAAAGATGTCTCTGCAATATTGGTTGACACTACTACCTGTTAAGAAATAAAAGTGGGTAAATGACAAGTCGTACTCAAGTTAAAAATAGCCACTAACAACAAATTTCAAACCGATAAAGCTATAAATGGGGCTAGGCAGTGGTGCACCTGGTTAAGCACACACATTACATTGTACAAGGACCCAGGTTCAAGGCCCTGGTCCCCACCTGCAGGGAGAGAGCTTCACGAATGGTGAAGCAGGACTGTAGTCGTCTCTGTCTCTTTCCCAGCCCCCTCAGTTTCTGTCTCTACTCAATAAATATAAAAAGGCTTGCTGCTCTTTGACAGTCAATGCTTTAAAAAGATAGTGTTTATGACTTCACTTAGATCACAGCTACTTCCTTTTCCAACAAAAGCTATTACTTTAGATTATCACTCAAACACTTTATATTCTGATTATTCAAACAAATGGAATGAAAGACACTGCTAAAGCAGTAAGTGCATTTTACTGAGTATGTTTCCTGAAGCCCTCTGGTTAATATTCAATCTTTAAATAACTTGTGTATCTTTTGATTTTTGTCAAAATGGTGCACAAGAGGACAAGTCTCAAAGGTATATATGTGCCTGCAAGAATCAGCAAGTCACTAGAATCAAATGCAGAAGATGTTTTAGAATACGCACACTATGAAAGGAAAGGGACCAGAGACTTGAACCCAAGCTGGTCCTGTATGAGCTTCTGTTACACTGCACTGCTGTATGACTTTTCCTTTAGACAAAAGAAAAAGCGGCGCCCTTTAACCATCTCTATTCAGAATATCTTATTTTCAGGAACAGATTATTGACACTAAGGAGAAAATGCCAGGGTGGGGGTAGATGGCATAATGGTTATGCAAAAAGATTCTCATCCCAAGGCTTCCAAGTCCTAGGTTCAATCCCTCTGTACCACCAGAAGCCAGAGCTGAGCTGTACTGGGGGGAGGGGGAGAAGAGATATACATGATGTACGTGGATATAGCTGACTGAAAATCACCTAGAAAGCCACTCATATTTATTATGGGACAGAGACAAAGAAATTGAGAATGGAGCCATACAGACACTGCACCCTCCTTCACGGCTCATGAAGCTTTTCCCCTGCAGGTGGGGACCAGGGTCTTGAAACCTGGGTCCTTGCACACTGTAATGTGTGCACTATCACCTTGCCCTAGATAATATAACACACATTAATGAGAACATAACCTTAGCTATATATGAGTATAGTAGTGCAGTACAAGCAAGTGATTTCTAGGTGGTAGACACAGGAATCAAACTTTATGATGGAAAGATTTTTAATTTCCTCAAGCCATAACCCTCCTCTCACCATATACATAAAAAAAAAAAAAAAAAAAGATGGTGGTGGGAAGGGAGCTTGGAGAACATGAAAAAGGTAAGAGTTCACAGGCACTTAGGCCTAGCGATAACATGGGGGCAAAATAAATTAAATTAATGGTTATGGCAAAGTCTTGCACAATGCACAGAATTCACTGTATGCTTTTGATTACGTGAGATATTCTGGTTTCCTCGGATTCTCAAGTGCGAGGTATTGTAGTTTAGATTTAGTACAATAAATAAGTAAAATTCAAACCCTGCAGGCTGTCAAGGGGCACCAAGACTCTTATGCCTAAGGTCCCTGGTTGGATCCTTGGAGCAACATGCATCAGTAACACTCTAGCTTTTCTCTCTATGAAGTCAACATATTTTATTATTTTTATTATTTATTTATCTAGAGGAATGGTTCAGAAAGACTGAAAAACTCTGATTGCAAACTCCCATCAAAAGATTGAATATGGGAGTCGGGCTGTAGCGCAGCGAGTTAAGCGCAGGTGGCGCAAAGCACAAGGACCGGCATAAGTATCCCGGTTCGAACCCGGCTCCCCACCTGCAGGGGAGTCGCTTCACAGGTGGTGAAGCAGGTCTGCAGGTGTCTATCTTTCTCTCCTCCTCTCTGTCTTCCCCTCCTCTCTCCATTTCTCTCTGTCCTATCCAACAAGGACAACAACAATAATAACTACAACAATAAAACAACAAGGGCAACAAAAGGGAATAAATAAATAAAATAAATATTAAAAAAAAAAAGATTGAATATGAGTGATTGGTATATTTGAAGAGGAGAACAAGGCCAAAGGCCCAGAGTCCATTCTCAGAGCAATTCTAGCTGAGAATTTCCCTCAGGACTTTCTCATTCAAGAGTCAGAACGATCACTCAGATTTATAAATACAAAAAGACCAACGCCAAGGAACATTATTTTAATACTATCAAAAGTCAACGACAAGGAATAAAGTTTGCTAGCTGCTAGGGAAAGAAGTTACATAAAAAGGCAGAGCTGGAAGACTCATCAGATTTCTCTTCACACACTCTAGAGGCAAGGAGAGACTGAAATGATATATTCAAAGTTCTAAAGGAGATTCCAACCACAAACATTGTATTCTGCAAAATTATCCTTAAAATATGAGAGAGAAATAAAGGTTTTCTCAAATATTCAAGACCTAAATGACTTTGCCACAGTCAACCTTACCTTACAAGAACTACTGAACCAAGTCCCACAAGAAAGGAAGCAAAGAAATACACTTTCCAAACACCCAAGTTTCAAATGTTACCATGACATCAACCTGACTCGCCCAGACAGAAGACCACACCAACGTGTCCTGGAACTGCACCTCTCCAGAGCCCTGCCCCACTAGGGAAAGACAGGGATAGGCTGGGAGTATGGATCAACCCATCGATGCCCACATCCTGCGGAGAAGCAATTACAGAAGCCAAACCTCTCACCTTCCGCACCCCGTAATGATTCTGGGTCCCTGCTCCCAGAGAGAGAAAGAATAGGAGAGCTTCCAGTGGAGAGTTTGGGATATGGAACTCTGGTGGCAGAAGTGTGTGGAATTTCACCCCTCTTATTCTATGGCTTTGTTAGTATTTTCTATTTTATTTTATAAATGAATTTTTAAAAAACCAAGAAAGGAATAGACATAGGACCATACAAGAATTGTCAAATACATATAACTAGAGATAGATAGCTATAGAAGTAATAGTCGAGAATTGGGTGGTAGCGCAGCGGGTTAAGCGCAGGCGGCATAAAGCACAAGGACTGGCGTAAGGATCCCGGTTCAAGCCGCTTGCTCCCTACATGCAGGGAAGTCGCTCCCTGAGCGGTGAAGCAGGTCTGCAGGTGTCTATTTTGCTCTCCCCCTCCGTCTTCCCCATCTCTGTTCTATTCAACAACAACATCATCAATAACAACAATAATAAAACAAGGGCAACAAAAGGGAATAGAAAAATAGTAACAGTCAACCTCTATCTGTAACCTTGGGAGAACTGCTGTGGTTTCCAGAGGGAATGGTGACACAAAATTTTGGTGGTGGGAATGGTGCGGAATTATACCCATCATCTCATAATTTTGTAAATGAATTAACAAATCACTAATAAAAATACTAAAAAAGCAAAAGTAAAATAAGAAAAATGGGGGAGAGGTAAAGGAAAAAAAAAGGATCTAACTAGAAATGGGTCATAACAGATTGACCCTAAAATATGCCACACAAATATGAACTGCGGCAAGTGTTCAAAGAGCCGTAAAAATTATTTAAGCCGTATTAACCAAGTAACTTTCATCAGGTGAGTAAATCCAAATATATCTATATCTGTCTTCTCCCCTGCCTGCTAATGTAATTCACTGAAGATTCATTTCAGTAATTTCACTTCAAAGCTGAACTTAAGTTGCTCTACTTGAATTCTATTTGGACAAAATAATGCATTTAGGTTACACTAGCTTAGATTTCTAGTCCTCAGGGAGCTCTGTGGGGAACGCCAATTCAGTAAGGACATGAACTTATTTGTAAATCCCCCAGCAGTACCACACCAGGTTATCTTCAGATGATGGATCATTAAGTCTTTCTCTAACACTAAATCGTCATTTCCACAAGGGTCATTTATCCTTTTTATTGAGCAATGTATGCTCTAAGCCATGTTAATTAGTTAGCTGTAAAATAAGCCACAGGGGAACAAAAAAACCACCAGCTATTATATGAACAAAATTAATGAAAACTAAGTGAAATTAAAGACAAGTAAATTTTAATACACGAAATTTACAAAACATCAATTTTAAGTCTTGGTCAAAAGGTTCCCAGAACTGATCTACAACACAGGAGTGGGGGGGAGGGGTTGAGGACACATTGTAAGATGGCGGAGAAGAATTTAAGTTGGTGATGGGAGAACTATCATTAAGAAATTGCACTTGTGCACTAACACATATTGTATAAACTGCTAAGATAATTTGGGGAAAAATCCACCCAACCTTGTGATGTCTAAACTGTGCCAATATTACAGAGCAAGTAAATAATTTTACAAACAAAACATAAACCAACAAGTTGTTTTATGCTATTAGAAGCATATACAACAAATCCTGGGGCCAGGCGGTGGCGCACCTGGTTGAGAGCACATGCTACAGTGCTCAAGGATCCGGGTTCGAACCCTTGGTCCCCACCTGCAGGGGGAAAGCTTTGCGAGTGGTGAAGCAGGGCTACAGGTGTCTCTCCTCCATTTCTGACTGTATCTATCCAATAAAGATAAAATTTTTTTTAAAAAAGCATATACAACAAATCCTTATATAAGTGTCTCTGCTTATGAGTGCCAATCAATAAGCAGCATTACTAATGAAGGCTTCATTCCTGTAGCTGGTCTAATTTTAATGACTTTATGGCAAGAGAGCAAACGCTGTCTCTATTCCTTTATTTTTGTGAAGTGAGCAAGATATTATCTCTTTGGTGTAGAGACACTGAAATATTGGCCATAGGTGAACTTTGGGTGTGTGAAATGACACCCCTAAATGTTTATAGTATTATAAATCGATGTTAAATCAGTTTGAAGATATAAATGATTGAGGATTCACAAGTGGGGGGAAGATCACAGGACATTATCAAAGTTCTGGCAATTCAAAATCAGAATACAGTACTTTATTCTGCCACCTACCTTTTCTCCTATAACCTCAGTGGAATCTAACCCCCCCCCCCCATTTCCTCCCACAAGTCCTTTCCAGCTCCTTGACAGGCCCCAAAACAGATCTTGCCTGCCAGTCTTGCTTAGCCTGAAGCATTGTGGCTTCAGCCGGCATAGCTCCCTCTCCAGGCAGTCCCTCTACCCAGCATCAAATACAGTGCCTCCTCTGTGATTGAGTCTCCTTCAATAAAACCTTTCCACATTCATTTCAACATGTTAGTCACTTCAAGATGTCTTTCCTCGTATTGAAAATAATGCACCAATTGCCAAGGAAGAGCTCACTTGCTCAGCCTGAGACCATCAAGAGCATTAGTCTGTTAAAATGAGACTGCATTCGTAGCAAGCTTATAAAAGGATCTCTCAGCAAACTCATGAGTAGAATAGAATGAAACACCATCAACACATGACAAAATGGCACTGTAGACCTTCTCAACTAAAATCCAAGATGGGATCCCTAAAAAGGGATGTTTCTCTCATCTTCTGTGATCACCACACATACATCCCCACTTTTTTCCCCCACCTCCGGGGTAATTGCTGGTGCTCAGTGCCTACACTACGAATCCTCTGCTCTTGGTATCCATTTTTTCCATTTCTGCTGCTTTTGGATAGGACAGAGAGAAAATTGAGGAGGGGAAGACCAGACACACACCCACTTGTGAAGCAAACACCCTGCAGGTGGAGAGCTAGGGGCTTGAACGCAGATCCTTGTGCTTCTTACGTTTCATACTATGTGCGCCTAACCCGGTGCTCAGCCCCTCATGTAATTCCATTTCTGGAGTCATTTTTTAAAAAGATTTTTAAAATGTCTTAGTTTTTAACTTTGATGGAGGACAGAAACTGAAAGTGGGGGAATCGAGAGGAAGAAAGATATCTACAGCACTGCTTCACAAACCTGGTGAAGCTCCCCCGGCAGGTGGGGGACCAGGCTTGAACCATGGTCCTTGCTCTCACTGTATGCTCAACTAGAAGCATCAGCACAGCCACTTGTACTTTTTAAAAAACCAGACTCTTCAATAGTCTCAGAACTTACAAGAACACAAATGCAATAGCTACAACAAAACAAAACTAACAACTACACCTCTGGTCTGTGTAGGCTTTAGTTGTAGATACCACAAAAGCTACCACACATTGGAGTGGTACCAAGCTAAACCGAAAAAATTCACCACAATAATAATAAAGAATAGTTCATATGTGAAACAAGTTTTAAGACTATTAAGTCCACATTTCTCAAAGCATTCAATAAAGAAAGCTATTACGGTGGTCTGGGAAGTGGCACAGTGGATAAAGCATTGAACTCTCTCAAGTATGAGGTCCTGAGTTCAATCCCCTGCAGCACATGTACCAAAGTGATGTCTAGTTCTATCTTTCTCATGTTAACATAAATAAATTCTTTAAAAGCTATTATGAATACACAAGCAAGGTAAACTTGCTATGTCAATTCTACTCAGTGGTAAACAAAAACACCCTTTTCAAATTAAACATGCACATATATATAAGGCATACGTGATTTTTTTAAAAAGTTAAGTCTCTTGCTGGATGATGTCTTAACTCCACTTTGCTACAGAAATGTTTGAAACATAGGCAAGACCATATACAGGCTTGACTGCTTATACTATATTATTTTTAAAAATAAGCATTATTTAAAAATAGGCTACTTTGCATATACATTCACTGACAATAGAATTACACTAAAAATTCTATATAGAACAAGAACTTTTCAGTCAACAAATCCAACTCCTAAATTCTATTAGCTTCCCCTGAAGTACAAATGTTCCAAAGACCACCAGAACATTCAAAAGCTCAACACAACTAACCTATGACCAGACAATTTTTAAAAAAATTTTTCAATTATTTATTTTCCCTTTTGTTGCCCCTGGTTTTTTATGGTTATTGTAGTTACTACTGATTTTGTCATTGATGGATGGGACAGAGAAATGGAGAGAGATGGGGAAGACAGAGGGAGAGAAAAAGAGACACCTGCAGACCTGCTTCATAGCCTGTCCTATTCAACAACAATGACATCAACAATAATAACCACAAAAAGGGAAAAATGGCCTCCAGGAGCAGTGGATTTATGGTGCAGGCACTGAGCCCCAGCAATAACCCTGGAGACAAAAAAAAAAAAAAAAAGTACACTCAGGTGAAGGCTTAGTTCTAGATATTAGGACACTGCATACATAGTAAGCATAATCCTTGATGATTACTTCCCAAGACGAGGATAATAAACTTTAAAAAAAAATTTCCTTTTGTTGCCCTTATTGTTGTTACTGATGTCTGTTGTCGTTGGATAGGACAGAGAGAAATGGAGAGAGGAGGGGAAGACGGGGAGAGAAAGATAGACACCTGCAGACTTGCTTCACCGTTTGTGAAGCGACTCCCCTGCAGGTGGGGAGCCAGGATCCTTAACGCAGGTCCTTGCGCTTTGTACCTTGTGCGTTTAACCTGCTGTGCCACCACACGACTCCTGAAGATAATAAACTTTTAAGTGCACTCTGGAAGGTTTTTCTGGGGGTCTGGGTGGTGTCGCATCTGGGCTGAGTGTACATGTTACAATGCACAACAACTTGGGTTCAAGCCCCCAGTCCCCAGCTGCAGGGAGAAAGCTTTGTGTGTGGTGAAGCAGTTGCAGGTCAGTCTCTTTCTCTCCTGTCCCTCTTGATTTCTGGCTCTCTCTAATTAATAAAGATGATACTATAAAGATAATATTTTTCTATAGTATACAATTCAACCATAGCCTCCCACAACTTGGTAGTAACTAAACAAAATGACATCAAGATAATTCTTAGTATTAACAAAGTGTTCAACAAGAAACGATTTTGCGACCTTTCTTCCAATTGCTCCATTTTGCTTTTTCGGCGGTGGAGGCTCGAATATACGTTGCTGTTGCTGAGGTGGGAGTGTGGAATACAAAGGAATGATCTTAATGTCACCAACTTCAGGGCCCAGATCATCAACTTCACGCTTTATTCTCTTGCAGGCCTCATCAATTTCCTACAAAATAAAAATGTGACTCTTAAATACACATTGAAGTATTTTAAGTGTTGATCCAAATCCTGGTTCTATACAGCCTATTTGGAATTTAATTTTAAATTCTTTATCAAAATAATTTTACAGGTATTGCCAAATAATAAGAAACTGAGTTTTGTAGTCAAACACCAAACAGCTTTTTTTGTATCCCATTTTTTCCTTTGAGTTGGACAGCCTAACAAATGTTCAACAAATGGCACTAATTAAAATTCCTCACCCAGGAATGTTTGACTGCACCTTTTCAATTATTCACAATTAAAAGAAAACTGATGCGCCTGATATTTTAAATAAGCCAGTTAGGCTTTAGTATTACACATCACTACTGCAATTATGTGTATATAAAATTTGCTTCACTGTATCTAAAGAGAACAGCTTTGTAGTATCAACACACATATTTAAGAAACAAGCCATGTGTGCACCCCAGGTTCAAGGTTCACCCTGCAGTATGGAAGGCGGCTTCAGAGGTGAGCTGCCTTTACCCTTACAAAGTCAGTTTGGAAGATGACCAAATGAAGGGGGAAAAGGAAATAGGCTATCCGAATCTCAGAACGTCTTTAGAAAATATCTCTGTTCAAATTTAGGCTTAAATTGAGCTAGAGGACACTTAACACTAAGAGGATCCTTGTCACTGAGGAAAATGTGTACAGGCTCTAGGGCATAATAAAGTAAGGGGGGGCAGCTCTTGAATATGAACACATGCAATTAAATGAGGAATGATGGTAGAAAAATGACTTTCAAGTTTATCCAACAACCCAACCAGAAGAACCCAAATATTCTTATTCTGAAGACATGAAAATTTAAAGATTATCACCTAGGTTTCTTTTTCTTTTTTTTTTTTTTTGCCTCCAGGGTTATTGCTGGGGCTTATTTCCTGCACTACGAATCACTGGGCCTGGAGGCCATTTTTCCCCATTTGTTGCCCTTGTTGTTTACTGCTGTCGTCGTTGTTGGATAGGACAGAGAGAACTCCAAGAGAGGATGGGAAGGCAGAGGGGGAGAGTCAGGGGCTCAAACAGAGATCCTTAAGCTGGTCCTTGTGCATTGCGCAGTGTGGGCTTAACCTGCTGCGCTACCGCCTGGCCCCCACCTAGGTTTGTTCTAATACTTATAGTACCCAACTATTAATAGAATGGTCTCCTTAAACTGATTTAACATAAAAATGTAACTATTTCTATGGTAAACAATGTAAAGTCCTTGAATATCTAACAAAACGTGCATATCTACTTTAAGCATACTAGTCTCTTAAAAATGACTATTAAGGGTTTGGTGTTAATAGTTCCCTCTTGAGATCTGAAGTTTCCAAAACAGAATTCTATTCCTTGAAAGAGTAAATGATAATAAAGCACATACTTTTGGAAAAGTTTTTAATGCTATATCTAGATTAGAATGCCCCCTACTGGTATTCAAATACACAATTAGACTCTACCAAATCTAATAACTTAGGATATAAAATATACAACTAGGTTTTTTTTAAACTAAAGATTCTAGAATCATACCTATACAATCACTATTTTATTTGGTTAGAATAACCAATCTGCTGGGCATATATGTAGTTACATTTTTTTAAAGACTACTGTGTGGGGTATAAAAAAAAACACAAGAGAAAAAAATCCTTTTTCTATTTTTACATAAACAAGGCCTAATTATCAAAACTGTTTTAAATAAAAAACTGAGACAACTTCAGAAGTTTCTGGTTTGAGACTTTTTAGTTCTAAAATATTTGTAAGTTAGTCAGTTAGGAGCCTATAATTTAGAGGTTGTTATCACTATATGCTGCAAAGACATTTTAAGTAAGTACAGTTATAAAGAAAAGTCTTGCTTCAAGGACTTGGACTTCAACATCTCTAAACAACCATTTATAACAAGCACCATTTCAATTACAATTGCTCTAATTTAGTGGTGTGAGCTTCCTTAAGGCCTTCTAGGACACTGAATTTTAATCACAAGTCCTAAGTTTTATGCATTAACATAAAAAGGGGCTCTTAAAATAAAAAAATCTCCCAACTTATGAATATGGCAAAATGGCTCATCTCAAATTCAAAAATAGGGATGACTATACAAGGACCATTGTTTAAGGGTCAAATGATTGTACGGTCTTAGTCATTTTTAAATTTCACATAAGGAAAAGAATATCAAAACCCTAGAACCTATTGTTTGTTGACCACATACAAAGAACAAAAGTTCACAAACATAAGGTATAGTTATATTTTACATATCTATCTATGTAAACGTGGCTTAAAAGATTAGAGCTGCAGGTTCTAGCAACAATTCCTAAGTCCAAGATCCAGTGTGCTACAGTAAAACAAACAAAAACACCTACTTACTGCAAGTCATGGACAATAGAGCACAAATCACAATTCTTCTGGACAATATGAAATGCAAAAATTAAATAAAAAAAAAACTCCTCAAAGTTTATAGCTCTTACTGCAAAAAGCATTTGCTCAAATATTACATACCAAGTATCCATATGGAAACTGAACACAAGTGAGACAGTTCATGTTTTGCACGCAGGCAGGCACACAGACCTCTTAAACTAGGGTGATTTTCCAGAGCTGTTGAGGAGGTCACTAATGTACCAGACACCATACCATACCCGCCAAAATATCCCTGAAACTTAGTAACCTTTCCACCTAAGGAAATAGAAAATGGCCCCAGGAGCCTATTGTTGACAGACTCCACCAGTTTCAACAGGTGTAAAACAGGACAAAGAACCGACTTGTTTATCAAACTCTGCCCAACCCACTGTACTCACTTGAAGCAAAGTCCTGTAGCAGGTTTAGATTGTTTTAGTTTACATGACCAAAGTATTATAAGCTTTACATTCACAAACCATCTCTACTTTTTATTATTTTTATTTATTGGATAGACACAGGCAGAAATCAAGGGGGGAGGGATGACAGAGAGGGAGACAAGAGACAGAGCATCACTTGTGAAGCTTTCCCTCTGCAGGTGGCAACCAGGGGCTTGAACCTAGGTCCTTGTGCACTGTAGTGTGTTTGCTCAACCAGGTGCACCACCACCCGGCCCGCTCTCATTTTTTTTTTTTCTTCTTACACACTAACACTAAAAGCTGAAAAAACAGGCAGGGGGAGATTCTACACTAGAGAACAGAGCCTGGATGGGAGGCCCAGGACCAGCGAACAGCACATGCCAGAAAGGTGCTGTGATCTCACTCCATTAAAAATAAGCACAGCTTAAGCAAAAACATTTTAAACTGACCAAAACCATGAAGATTTACATTGAGAACCTCACATAAAAACACTTCCCAGACTGCAAGTTTTACTGAGGCCTCACTGTCCTAGAACCTTCCTACAACACTTCAGGCATCACCTGGAAAACTGTTAGACTTGCAGTCCCAAGTGTTACCCATCTCACTGATTGAAAATCTGCAATTTTCCTAGTTGTCTGCATTAAGATTTATTTTTCTGAAAGCTCACTCCACAAATTTGCAAAAGCCTAGAACAGTAAGTATGCTCTAAGAAAGTCTCTAACAAAATCTTTCTAAAATTGCTTCACCCACACTTATCTTCACTTCACCTGACTACATTTAGGAAAACAAGAGGCATGGACATCTGCCGGTTCTCTCACAAACCAAGATGATCTGACTTTACAGCACTGAGTCAGTCATGGCTAAGAGAGAACTGTACGATACCACGCAATAGTCAACTCTTCCCTCCGCTGAGACCTGAAGAGCACTTAATATTCTTAGGATAATTAACCAGAACACAAACTCTAATGGTATAAAGGGCATCTGGGGTAGAAAGGATTGAGGGCAAGGGGTGGTGTACCGGTAAAGTGCAAGTGGTATAACACAAGGTCCAAGCCCCTGGTTCCACCTGCAGGAGAAAAGCATCATGAGCGACGGGAGCAGTGCTGCAGGTCGGTCTCTGTCTCTGTCTCCCTTCCCTCTTAATTTCTCTGCCACTATCCAATCAACCAGACATTCAGGGGGCTGGGTGGTAGTCACCAAGTGCAGGGATCGAAGCGTAAGTGTCCAAGTCCTGATGTCCACCTGCCTTTACCAGTGGTGGACTAGTGCTGCAGGTGTGCTCCCCCAACTATCACAACAGAAAGAAAACTAAGACTGTCGGGGAATGGTATCGGGTATGGGTAACAGCGACACTCTGGTGGCAAAATAATAATTCAATGTAATGGGGATTATAGATTTCACAAATACAATCAAATTTACATAAAACTGGGAGAACTATATGGCATACATGTCAAGTTCATGAATTAAAAAACTTGTTGCGTAACAGAATATAATAAAGTGTGACAATACCTCTTGACCAGTTAAGAAAAGTAGAAGATCACCCTCCTCTTCTTCACACATATGGATCTGGATCACTGTTCGAATTGCTGCTTCAAGGTAATCTCTCTCTGGTTCAGGAGTATAAAATATCTCAACAGGGTGTGTACGCCCAGGAATAGTTAACAAAGGGCAGTTATCGAAGTAAATCTGGAACTTCCCTGCATCTAAAGTAGCACTCATCACGATAACCTGAAAAGCAAAGCTGAGTTACATAATGCTATCCTTCATCAATTCTTTGTCAAAAAATTTTAGAAAAAGTCAAGTATACTGATATTCACTATTATATAAACATATACTTGCATATTGAACCTATAAAAGCCTAAGTAAATTGTAGTTTTAAAAAAGTAAAACACAGCAAAATTGTTATACTGGACTCTCAAGCATGAGGTCCTGAGTTCAACCTCCAGCAGCATATGTACCTTCTAATGTCTTCATAAACAAATAAAATAAGTAAATAAATAAAATTAAAAAAACACCTAGAATCAAAATAATATCTAAGCAGTAAACTATATTTTCATGAAATAATACCTTAAGAATCAAAACCTACAAAATACTCTAACATGTAAGTGGAACAAAAAATTAATTCAAGTTTTATTACTGCTACACTTATTAAAATAGAATCCACCTTATATATACAAGGGACATGTGAAAATACAAAAAGCATCAGCACATAAATATTTTCTACCAAAGGACTGACTCCTAAAATAAATATGGATTTTATATACTTTGTATGAAAGGTTACTCAGGTGCATGTAAACCACACATTGTAGAAGCATAAGTTGTTTGGCTTTTTTTTTGCCTCCAGGGTTATTCTTGGGGCTTGGTGCCTGCACTACGAATCCACTGCTCCTGGAGGCTATTTTTCCCATTTTGTTGCCCTTGTTGTATTTATTGTTGTTGTCATAGCTGTCGCTGTTGTTGGATAGGACAGAGAGAAATGGAGAGGAGGGGAAGACAGAGGGGGTAGAGAAAGATAGACACCTGCAGACCTGCTTCACCACCTGTGAAGCGATTCCCCTGCAGGTGGGGAGCCGGGGGCTCGAACCGGGATCCTTACCCCTTGTACTCTGCTCCACGTGTGTCCAACCCGCTGCACTACCGCCCGACTCCCAAAGCATTAAGTTTTAATACAAGCATCCTATTACAGTGTTAGGGATTCCTTGAGTTTCTCCCCTAAAGCCAGCAGCTCACAGTTTCATCAGCAATAAAGTATCTCGATACTGTCATACAGACAGCTCGCCAAGTACATTACTTGGAGAGTTTGTTCTGACTAGTCGTTCCCATTCTCCAGCATTAAAAGTTCAAAGGTACATATGTTGGGACAAGAACTTATATTTAAAGGAGCTCTGTGTACTTAAAGTGCAGAATGAGAAGCACTGTAATTCATCATGCTGGCTCAGGCAGTGATACACCTGGTTTCAGCCCCCCATTCCACCCACGGGGAGGTAAGCTTCACAGTGAGGCAGGTCTGCAAGTGTCTTTTTCTCTATCTCCCTACCCCATCTCAATTTCTCTCTGTTCTATCAAATAACGGGGGAGGAGGGAATGGTGAGCAGCATATAAAGAAAAACTAGCAAAAACAACCATGCTACTACAACTTGAATAAAATTTAAGATTCATAAACAAACTGATAAAATACATTATTTAGGCTAGGGAGACACAACCTTTCATGCCTAATGTACCAAGGGTCCCAGGTTCAATCCCCAGCACCACCATAAGCCAGATATGTATAGCGGTCTGGTAAGATAATAATAATAAATTGAGTGGGAGTAGAAAGCATAATGGTTACACAAACAGGCTCTCATGCCTAAGGTTCTGAAGTTCCAGGTTCAATCCCCCACACCATCATAAGCCAGAGCTAATTAGTGCTCTGGTAAAAAATAATAATAATGATGACTGAAATGAAGACATAGCAAAGATTACAAACTGAAGTATAAAAGAAATGACTTCACCTTTAAATCTGATCTCTGCCTTACAACTTCTTTCAGAACACCCATGAGGATATCTGTAGCCAACGTTCTTTCATGAGCCTCATCAAGAATTATTACACCGTAACGTTCCAAGAGGGGATCATTCATTGCTTCTCGAAGCAACATCCCGTCAGTCATATACCTATAGTAAAAAAAAAACGCAGGGCATTTAAAACTCAAACTCTATGGCAAACAAAAAGAGCAAGAATAAATTCAAAATTAAGCATCAAATACTGAGTATATATCAATCAAGTTACATATTAATGAATCTTGTCAACCAATCTTTAGCATTGCACCTTAGAAAGGGTATCACAAATTAGTAGAAAGAGCATGACAGACTGATTCCATAATCACTACAAATAAAATTCATTTCAATAAGAAACCATTTTAAGGTAGCTCATAACACTTCATGTTCTTACAAGATAAGTGTTCATTTCTAATGTCCAACTTAACCTACTTAACAGGCATGTGGTTTGAAAAGCTATGAAAATACAGCTTTAAATACAGTATTATCACCACCACTCCTTCAACAGAAGGACTTCCAAGAAGCATAAACAGGAGCATACTCCTAACAGGAGCTCTACTGGCACTGTACAGAAATAGAGAACTTGATCAGCACAGAGAGAGAGAAATTGAACAATCAGATAAGGTGGCTGGGGTTGAGGAGGCAGCATAATGGTTATCCAAAAGGCTTTCCTGATAAAGCTCTGTGATCTTTCTGAATCCCTCTCATAAAGGAGGGGAAATCTCCTGAAGGGGGAGGGGGAGGCCGAAGAGCAGCTGGTGAATCAGTCCTCTCCTGTCCAGCTCATCCTGACCACCACTGTCCCTAATACAAGACAACAACTGCCTTCACTTTGGTGCTGGACAAAGTCTGCCTGTAAATGTTGAAGTTACAGCACATTAGATAACATGCAAACCTATAATTTTATTTACAAACTTAAAAGTGATAGAAAAAACTCAGAAGCCATCACCTATCACTCCATTTTTTTGGCTTTTCACGAATAAACCTAACAAATTTTTTAAGACCAACTTGCTAATTTTTGCTAGTGCCATATGTTGAGGTAGCAAGTCCAGCATATTCTGTGTACTGTCTTCTACTCAATTTCCATCTTAATTTTTAAATTTCAGAAGACATTTGGCCAAAAAAAAAAAAATTGTGTATTTTATGTTTCTTTCTCCTTTGATCAAATTTTAAAGCATACTACCACATTTTTGGAAAACACAACATGTAGGTATAAGATTATTTTACATTTCTAAGATCATAAAAGAAAAAATAGTGCCAATTAAACTATGACTCAATGCCTTAATGATGGTGTGGAGTAGTGCATGAATCAGCTACACTATATACTCTCACTGCTTTGAAATGTCTATTTGTAGACATCTCCTGCCTTCAGATATTATTACTGAAAGGCTATTCTTTTGCACATTATCTCAATGGCAAAATAGAATATACCCATCCACTTGTGGTTAACTTCCTTTGAGTCCAAAACAAACAAAAAACCTCTTATTTCTTTGTAAGGCAAAATAAATGACTTGATCACTCTTCCAAATTGATAGTATTTGCTTAAATACTATCAAATTCACAGTCTTTGCTGTTTTCAAAGCTACTCAACAAAATCTTAGCGTTCCATCTCTGAAGGTTCTTTAATAAACTCATCACAGAGTTCCAACAATGCATGTTACTTAATTTAAGTGACAGTATAAATAAAGCTCAAGCACTAAGAGAAATCATCACCCACTTAAGTGTTAGCAACTATGTATGTTAAGACCCACACATATTGTAAAATACGTCCTAATTTCAGAAACTAAAGACATGAGAAAAAGTCAGAAAACTTATTAAGGATCAGACTGAGTTGGAAACTCTTTAGAACATGATAATAATAATCATGTTTGTCACATTCTTCATGCTCTAGACAAGCACAACACTGCTGAATTGTTGAGAAAAAATAAGCATCAAATACTGAGTATATATCAATCAAGTTACATATTAATAAATCTTGTCAATTTGTGGCACTGTACCTTACAAACAGTATCACAAATTAATTAGTATGACTAACATCTGACTAACAAATATTCCTTTCACATTCTCCAAGAGGAAGTATTATAAATAGTGTAAACTAGGCTAGTAGATCTATTCAGCTTCCTTTATTAACAATAAAGGACATTATATGCAATGTTCAACTGAGCCAGAAGCCTGAATTCATGTTCCACAGACAAATACTTTCTCATTATTAATCAATTCAGTTTCAAAACATGCTACAGTTAAACATTTCCTGAACCACCAGTCAACATGGGAAGCTTCCTGTTTGTACAATATTCAAGAAAAATGACATCTTGAGAATCTATTCCAACAATGTCAAATCTGCTATTTTTCCAGAGAAAACAGATTAACAATTGCCCTCTTCAAAGTCTCAAAAACCAAGCAGGCTACTAGAGCAAAATGTTATATCCATTTCCAATGCCAAGTCCCTTCTACACTAACAGGTTCTCCTAAAGTTTCACATGTTTATGACTATGCCTCTATTTACAAAAACACAAAAAGCTGACAAAACAGACCGTCGATTATAGTTGTTCTGTAACAACCACTGCCATTTTCCTTTCCCAAAGCGAAATGTTAGCACCTTCAAGCTGCCTATAAAAGCCAAAGTACATTTTAACGTGCCCCCATCCCTAGCATACAATTTATTTTTATTTATTTTTATTTTAGGACTAAGATTCACCTAGGAACTGGCTAGCATCACAAAACTTGGGCCACATTCTAGACCCTCTTACACAGAAATTTTAAATCTTAGCATAGCAGTCTGCCTCTAATGTGTTTTTGCACAAAATCTGATACTTGCCCAACATAAGAAGCACCAATCAAGTTAAGGGGCAGATTAAGCAAAATGAACACACACTTTAAAAATTCCCCTTGTGCATAGGCGCATCAACTTATCTATGAATTTCTTGCAATGCAGCATGCAGATGAGATGGCTCAGCCATCAAACCTGAGCTCCAAAGTCCCCCTCCAAAGTCAATAAAGCATGGGAAAGCACCATCCTAAAAAGGCATGATTTATTTATAACTTTCTGATGCATAAAGGTAAAGATTCTTCAAGGCCATGACAAAGTTGAGACAGATGGCAAATTGGACAAAAACTCCAACTTATACACAGAAGGCTAGTTTTCTAACAATTACTTAAAATGGCCAACCACAGTAAGATGGGCAAAGACAGACATCAGATTTAATCAATCTTAATAGCCGATATTGTGCATTTTTCACATTTAATGTGATCAAGATGCATTTTTTAAATATTTTATTTTATTTATTTATTCCCTTTTGTTGCCCTTGTTTTATTGTTGTAGTTATTATTGTTGTTGTCGTCATTGTTGGATAGGACAGAGAGAAACGGAGAGAGGAGGGGAAGACAGAGGAGGAGAGAAAGATAGACACCTGAAGACCTGCTTCACCGCCTGTGAAGCGACTCCCCTGCAGGTGGAGAGCCGGGGTTCGAACCGGGATCCTTATGCCGGTCCTTGTGCTTTGCGCCACCTGCGCTTAACCCACTGCGCTACAGCCCGACTCCCTCAAGATGCATTTTTAAAAAGCATTCTACAAATGTCAATAAGGCAGTATACTTTTATAAGAAAACCAGTTCCAGATTTCTAAAAAAAGAAAAGCTATGAAAGCACACATGTTGGTAAAGGATAAACCAAGACTTATATATGCCCATGTACAATTTATTATATATAAGTATCATTGTTTTTAATTGCCACCAAGATTATCACTGCAGCTTGGTGCCTAAAGGACAAGACACATGGCTTCTGGTGGCCTTTTTTTTTTTGGATAGAGGGGGAAGGAGCCCAACAGACAGACACGTGTGCACACAGCACTCCACATGTATGCCTACCAAGTGTGTCAGTATCAGGCCACTAACATTTATTTTCAAAGAATACTTCTGGTGGGTGGGGGTAAACAGCATAATGGTTATGCAAAGAAACTCATGCCTGAGGCTCTGAAGCCCCAGGTTCAATCCCTTCCACCATCATAAGCCAGGGCTGTGCAGTGCTCTGGTATTTCTGTCTTTCTCTGCCATCTCTCTCAAAAAATAAAAATAAATACTTAAAAAAAAAAGACTACTACTTCCTAGGAAAACTAAGGCAATTTATTAGAAGAAGAAGAAGGAAAAGGAGAAGGAGAAGGGGAATAAGAATACTTCTGGAATGAAAGAACAATGTTTTAAGGGGGCCAGGCAGTGGCGCATCCAATAAGCACACTTACACTAAGCTCAAGGATCCATGTTTGGTGCCCTGGTTCCCCACCTGCAGAGGAGATGCTTCACAATGAAGCAGGTCTGAAGTTGTCTGTGTGTGTGCCTCTCTCTCTCTCTCTCTCCCCTTCCTCTCTCAATTTCTCTCCAATAAAATGGGGGAAAAATGGCTGCCAGGAGCAGTGGATTCATAGTGCTGGCACTGAGCACCATTGATAACCCTGAAGGAAAAAACAAGGATGCTTTAAAATGATATGGGACTGATAACGGATGGAATAGGATCAAAACAAGATTGGCCATACTTTAAGATGCATAATAAATGAGTTCACTCTCTTCTATCCCTGTATAAACATCTGAAAATTTCTCATGAACTACACACAGTATGCCTCCACGCTCTGCCATCAAAGATTCATGTCACTGCTTACATTTCATTCCAAAGTATCCTTTTAAAACTACCTTTGGTGTGACAAATTATCAATATAGAGTTTAAATGTTAAATATATACAGGTAATAAACGGCAAAGATTTGCAAAGTAAATACTGTCAGACTATGCAAATCATTACAACTTCAGAAAGCAAGACGATGGTTAAATAATTAGGACATTATGTTATAAAAGCATCAAGATAGTCAATCATGAGCCCCACAGCCATATGGAAGGAGAACTCTGAGGAAGTCCTATTAGTGTAGCACAGAGGAAACAAAATTAAAATTCACCTTTTAGCCTTGGCACAGTAATAACTGTGAGATATAACTCTAGCCCACCCCATGGGTTATTTTTTCCAAAAGTAATTGTCTTCCACCAGTACACTTCACTTTCGCTTATAGCACCAAGTTACCAAAATATGGCCACTAAACTTGAATTATTACTAAATACCTTTTACATATATACACATAACAAGAAAAAACATTTCCTGCTAAGAATTTCCGGTCTAAGATCTATGGATTCTAAATGATGACTTGATACTCCACTAGCAAAGTCTCTCCCACCTTGGTGACACAAACTCTTAAGTAGAAAAAATATTTCTAGTTCAGTACTTACTTAAGAATGGTTTTTGCACTACTGCAATCTTCAAATCGAATGGAGTAACCAACTTCCTGGCCCAACATCACATCCATTTCATCAGCAACCCTCTGAGCCACGCTCATTGCGGCCACTCTCCGGGGCTGGGTGCAGGCAACTCCTCTTTTGGGTCCTGGCAATGATCTCATGTACTCGACACACCACTGTGGAATCTATCAGATAATTGCATACTAAAATTAATTCTATTCTACCTGCCACTGGGCAGTTATACTTAGCAGACAGTGCTTTATCCCACTCCAGCATCTTAGAAACCAATAATGCACACCAAATCATTATGGAGAATTTGAATATCACATGTGAAAAATTTAACTTAAATGTTTCCAAAAAACTATTTCAGGAAATTCTGACATCTAAATTTCTATATAGTCACAAGATGCAGGTAAAAGTAGAACTATTCTAACTTTAAGTTTGTTAAGTAAGCAGAATCTAACTTCTCTTCTCAGTAAGAGCAATGGCAAGATTTCAACTACCATCTTAAAAAGTTTAATAATTGTCAAACTCCATTTTAATAGGGGCTAGAGAGCAGCTCAAAGAACAGGGGAAACCAAGAAAAGAAGAAAAATGGCAACAAACACATATTGTGCCATAACAGGATATTTCTTCCCTGTTCCATTCTCAATAAAAGCTAATAATCTTATTTCATGGTTCTTCTGAGGTCACCTTTTTTTTTAAAGAACCATAGGAAAAACCCCAATGCTCACTACAGGAAACAATTCTGTTACCAAACAAGGCATCCCTACACCCCCTGCACTCATGCTACAGCACTATGGGGATGCAGTATTTGTATAATGATACCAAGAAATGTGGTTCCTGTACTATTTTAACTAGGTGATTATTATTATTATTTGTAATTATGGGTTAACTGCTTTTACTGAAAGATTTGTGAATCAGGGAGTCTATTACGCTGCTGTTTCTCTAGTTAAGGAATTTTATGTTTTTAGGAATTTAAAGTTAATGAAACATCTAAACCTCAATTGAAGGATCTCAAATTCTGCAGGTCAATATTTAAGTATTTTCCCCACAAGTTTTATGTCTTTATTTCAGAAAACCTTTTATAAAAGCAAAATGTGTTTTTTACGTCAGTCAAAAGAAAATTTCTGATCATTTAGCCACTTGATATTAATTCAGAATCCTTAAGGCAGAAGCTCAGACTTTTCAATCCACTCTGGTGAAATGAATCATCTATTATTTGAAAGAACAGGACAAACATTTTTTTTTTTTGCTATTTTCTAATTTTGATCTCAAGACATTGTACATTTTAAAATAACACAGGATACTAAAAACAACTACTGCTAGGAAAATAAAAACTAAAAACTCTGTTCAAGCATTAACACCTAACAGTGAAGACCCATGCTCTGCTAATATAAACTATCTTCTGGACTAGCAAGCTTTCAGCAGGAAGAGCAGTTGTGTACTAGTGAGCATCTCTCTTGGGCATTTACATGACCTAGTAAGACAGCAGCGGTATCTCACCGACTTCTATTTTCAGTGTGCTGTACTTCTGTTTGAAGTACTCCATTCAAAGCAATCCCAGGGCCCCTGAAACAGTTTCAGGGAATTCCAAGGGTTCCCAGACAATACATAATCTGTTATCAACATAATCCCTACGAAGAATTTTTCTTAAATTATTACAAGGAAAGAAAGGAAGCGAGTAGAGAAAAAGTTCCACGTTCAAACCCCCCACTGGACCACCATTAGCCAGAGCTGAGCAGTGCTCTGGTTAAAAATAAAAACTATGACCCCAATAACAAGGGACAACTATTTTTTGTAGCCTTCAAAAGTTTAAACCGGTACTTCAAGCTTAAATTGAAAACGTGGTCAATCTCATTCACAGCAAGAGACAAGTACAAAATTACACCGAAAACCCCTTAACCTTAGTGTTGCAGAAACTCAAGCTCAGTAGTACATGCCAACGACTTCCCCATCTATGTGCCCTATGGAAGATTATCTGGCTGTATGTACAAGTATTCTCAGACAGCAATTTCCTCCTGTGGACTTGTCCTACAGATACACCTGCCCACACAAAACGGTTAAGTGTCTACCACACGGGCCCAGTAAATAAGGGCTCAGCCAGGTAAGAAGATACATACTAACAAGAAAACCCCAAGATAAACCTCTAATAAAACACCAGTAACAGTGGGGTTTAAATCTGTAGTGCAAAAGGAAAAGAGAGGGTTGGCTGGTGGATTTCATTGGTAAAGATGGAAAAGCCCAGAGTCAAAACGACCCCAATGGTTGTTGCCCAACCACTAGAAAACTAACCTTGTTCCCTAGCCCCACCCCAAATCCATACTACCTGAACAAAGCCATCTACTGAAGTGAAGATGCCCCACCAGACCAGTAACAGTCCAGTAAGTATCATGGAGTAAACGCAAAGCTTTAACGAAATGTGTATCATAGGACACAAAGACTCACCTGTGTGGTTTTACCAGACCCAGTCTCACCAACCAGTACAAATGACTGATGTCTAACCAAAATATCTGTAAACCTATCCTTGTATTCCCAAACAGGGAGCTGGAGTCGCTTCTTGAGAATCTCGTAGTAGCGAGGAGTATGGGGGAGGTTGGTGAACGGGTTGATGCACTGTGGAAGTGATGTGTGGCCGGCGTGTCCAGCGTGGCCGGCGTGTCCAGCGTGGCCAGGGTGAGCCGAGTGAGCCGAGTGTGCTGAGTGAGCCGAGTGGGAGGCTTTCAAAGGTGGTAATCCAGCACTGATGAGCATAGCATTGGTGGAAGCTCGCAATTCCTTCTCCTTTTCTTTCTCTCTCTCGCGCTCTCTATCTCCCCTATCACGTTCTCGATCCCGATCTTTAGCTCGATCCTCTCGATCCCGGTCACGATCCCGATCCTTTCTAAAAATAAAAATTTAAGAATTCAGATTCTGAGCTTTATGCAAGTGTTCAAGACAGCATGATAGTCACAAGGAACATCAAATAGCCAAAACAATTAAAATGAACAAGCTGATATAAAGCCCAGTGTTGATGCAACAGGCTTTCACGCCTGAGGGACCAGATTCAACCACCAGCACTGACATGTGCCAGAACTGAGTGGTGCTCTGAGAAAGGAGGAAAAGTTATCTTAAGTGTCACAACCCTGTAGACATCTACCATGTTAAACTCAGCTTATTTTTGGACAACTCTACCAACATATCCAGTTATTAGAGAAGATGGTTCAAAAGTAATTTAAGAGAACCTATCCTTATTCCACACATCCAGTCTACTTCAAACCAAGTCCTATAAACAAACTTGACACAGGGTGTTTAAACTTAAGGCTTAAAACTGTAGTGACAACACAAAGCTAAGGTATTGAACCCTAAACATGCTCTCTACAACACACAAGACAAAATGCCCAAGTCCAATAATCAGCAGAGAAAGGGGGGCTATTTATGCCCATCTGAGAGGCACAGTAATGTGTCTTGCCAGAATATAGGGAAAAGGTTAAACCCACTAAGGCAGCTCCCAAAGTACAGAAATGATAAACACATCTGATCAAAGACCTTATCCTTTCTAACAGGAATTTCTTTTCTACAGAAAATGTACTAAAAGCTGCATACATATATGTCCACACTTCTTATATATAACCAATTTTCATACTGACATACGAGAAATGATTCTACCCTCCCGTCTAAATATTCACCTTCCGAATTACAAGACAGACAAATCCGAGTGAAGCCTCTCAACTCATCTGGTATAAAGAGTAAATGAAACTTAAAGCTCGGTGGTCCTAGGTTCAATCCCTGGTACCATCATAAAACCAGAGCTGAGCGATGTCTTGCTCAAAAACGGGGGTTGGGGGGGGAGAAATCAATGAACCCACAAAGGAAACAAGCCTCAGAAGTCAAAAATCAAATAAAAATTTGAACTTCCTTTGAAATTTATGCTGTCAATCATCCTTTCCTCATTCTGCCTAAATTAAGGATTCATTAATTACTCATTTATATTGCCCCCAAACGCAAACAAGGAACATTTCATAACAAGGCATACTGGAATGTACCCACGAGGGGTCCATCTGTGGCAAAGTGGACCTTGGACACTCAAGGATGAGGTCCCAAACTCATGTCCCAGCACCACATTTGCCCAAGTGATGCTCGGGTTCTCTCCCTGGCCTTCTCCTTTATCACAAATGAAGGAATAATCCCACCAAAGTGGAAGCACTCTAATAAAAATAGTTGTAAGGGGCCAGGCAGTGGCACACCTGGTTAAGCACACACACTACAGTGCCAAGGACCTGGGTTCAAGCCCTTGGTCACCACCTGCATGGGAAAAGGTTCATGAGTGGTGAAGCAGGGCTGTGGGTGTCTCTGTCTCTTTCCCTCCCTCCCACCCTTAATGTCTCTCTGTATCAAATAAATAAAATACTTAAAAAATAGTTCTAAAACCAGACATACTAAGATCAGGGATCAAAGAACCTTCACAGACCAGTATGTCTAAATAAAAGAAATCAAGTTTCTACTATTTATGGAGGGAGGGAAGCAGCAAAGACCAAATGAAGTTGAAAGATTCTGGCACAGCAAGGACTCACTGTCAGGACTTAAGCTTTCACGAGCTGTTAAAATAGGGAGTTTACTAGAGTGCTGGGTCAAGTAGATCATATACCATCAACTTGGCTTTGTAATTGTAAAATTTAACAAAAACATTTCCTACTTCACTAACAAAAGTACAGCACTGGAAGCATAAAATATATTCTGAGGACATGGACAACTCCATGGGTGGTGGCAGGACTGCAGTGTCTCTCCTTTCTCTATAAGGCACCCCAGTGGCATGAAACATGCCTGAGGCCCTGAAGTCACTTGCCATTAAAAAATAATAATAAATGTATACACATGCAAGTTTTTAAAAAAGTATTTCTTTTTGTTGCCCTCGGTTTATTGTTGTAGTTATTATTATTGTTGTTATTGATGTCATTGTTGGACAGGACAGAGAGAAACAGAGGGAGGAGGGGAAGACAGGGGGAGAGAAAGACAGACACCTGCAGACCTGCTTCACCGCTTGTGAAGCGACTCCCCTACTGGTGGGGAGGGGGGGGGCCTGGAACCGGGATCCTTCTACTAGTCCTTGCGCTTCACCCACTGCACTACCACCCGACTCCTGACACATGCATGTTTTAAAAGCAGGCACTTGTATTATAGAGGAGATTTGTTTGTAAAAATATTTGCTAACAGAGGGAAAGTACTTTTTAAAACAGTGCTTTATAACCAACCAGCCAGCCACAGAACTGAAGCTGGAACAGAGGATTCAGAACACTTAGCTCAACCTTGGCAGCACTAAACCTTAACTAGGTGTCTGCAATCAATACACGTCACATACAAGTAGTATCTGCCTCAAAGCCAACAAAGGTCCAGGAACTGAACATCATTAGAGCTTAAAAAGTGCACTACACTGTACCAAAGCCAGCACAGAACAGGAAGTAAAACACTGCTAATGAAAATATACCCTAATCATCAACATCAGTATTTTAAGCAAGCACTGCTTTCACCCAGAAATCTCACTACCAGAAACTTTTCCCAAGAGTTAAGTGTGGAAATATGTAAACATAAAGCGGCACAAGACTTCTCATGATCTTCTAATAAGCACTAAGACACTAGCAGGAGATTGGTTAAATTAAGTTAGGACATTCCCTTTCCAAGAGAAAGAATACTACCAGTGAGAGGGATCATTTATGTAAACTATAAACCTGTTTCTGAGGGCAAAAAAATTCAGAAAGATTACATTGCTATTAATATTATAGCTCACATATAAGTAAATACACAGGATAAAAAATGCCATCAGGGGATTAGAGGGACCCCAGGTAAACAGCTCAGTCTGTCAGAGCACTGGCTTGTAGTAGGTGTGACCCCAGAAGTTGCAGATTCACACACACCCCAACACCTTCAGCCAGAGCTGAGGCAGGGCCCTGGTCCTCCCCCCACCCTGCCCTTTACTCGTGCTGGGTCTCTCATGTAAGTAATAAATCTTATTTAAAGAGGATGGGAGACTAAAAGGAGTGATTTTAGGAATTTTTTCTAACTCTTTAAATCCCTCTTAAACTCAGGCATCACAAGGATTACAGTGAGAAAATTTCTTTCTTTCTTTTTTACCAGAGCACTGCTCAGCTCTGGCTTATGGTGGTGCAGGGAATTGAACTTGGGATTTGACGGAGTCTCAGGCATGAGTCTGTTTGCATAACCACTATGTTATCTACCCCTGCCCAGAAAATTTCTTATGACATAGAAAGCATCTACAATAACATTGCATGTGTACATTATTGCTGGTTTTCCTCAAGAAACAGAAAGATCTCTTACCAGGAACTAATACTTAAAACCTATATCAAAGTGACAAGTTTTTCTCACATAACTCAACTCTAAGTCTCCCATTTTTGTACTAATTTTAAGTAGAAAATGTGGGCGAGGCCAGCTGGCAGCACACCTGGTTAAGTGCACTCACTACAGTGCAAAAGGACTGGAGTTCAAGCCCCTGGTCTCAGCCTCCAGGGGTGAAAAGTAGGGGTGCAAGTGTCTCTGTCTCTTTCCCATCTGTCTCCCTCTCCCTTCTCAATTTCTCCAAAATCTAAAAAAAGGAAACAAAATTTTGTGAGATGACAATAAGATAGCTTAACGTGTAACATAAACCTTCCCAAATTCAAATATACCAGCAGTCAAGTCATGTAGTTACGGGCCTGAACTACCCCCCCCCAGCACTGGGGGTGTGGGGCAGTGCTCTGCTTAGGGCAGGGGGGTGTCTTTGTGCCACAGGTCCAAGCCCCCGCACCACCATAAGCCCAGAGCACCCAGAACTCTGTTCACATAGAGGGGAAGGCTCCTCTACCTTCAGGAAGATGTTATACGATGTCCCGGGTCACCATTACAGGCCTGTAAAACCTACCAGTTACTAAGGGTAATTTTTAAATCTCATGGGACCACCGACTCCAAGAAAAGCCTTTATGTGGTATGCATAAACACAAGTGAGTGAATTCATTCCTTTCCAGGATATTCTGCTGTGAGACATCACTTGCTCCTTAGCCAGAGGCCAACCAAGACACTAAGTGTCTCACAGGAGCCAGGAACGTAGCGCCCCCATTTCACCAACCCATTATGGATGTCTGTGTGCAGGCAAGGAAAGGGAGGCTAGAGACAGACAGACAGTGAAGGTCCAGGTTCTAGCTCCAGCTGTGAACTATGAGTGGCTGCACCCACCCATCACCCCGACTACCCTGGGTGGGTCTCCAGAGCACTTCAGCTCTCGAAGGAAGCTAGCTGCACTCTTTTAAGGTCACTTCCAGCTCTATTGGGCGTGTGGCATTAACTCCAAAGGATGCTAGAATGTGAAAGTGTTGCTTGCAGAGAGGAAGACAGCCTACATTAAAAGAAAAAAGAAAAAAGTGCGCCCCCCATTTGGTAAGTTCAAGATGCACAGGACCACAAGAGCGCTACTACACACGTGTCTGCTTCCCAGACTCAGCCTCCGCGGCCTGTTCTCGCTCGTCCTCCAGACACCACAGAACCTGGAAGTCACACAAGTCGGGAGCGACGACATTTCACACGGGTTATGCCGGAGGTCCGACCCCCCCCCCCCCCGCCCCGCGTTGATTCTCCGACGGAGACGCTCCAACTCGGGCCCCCGGGCGACCTCTCCCAACCGGGCGCCACCCGTGTGTGTGTGTGTGTGGGGGGGGGTCGCCCGGAAACTCGAGACCCACGTGGCGCCCCCTCCCCCGGCCCCCGGCCCAGAGGCTGCGAACCGGAACCGGAGATGGGTCTCGCCACCCCCTCCACGACCTCCTGCGAAGGGAAGCCCTTTTGTTATCTAGAGGGGAGGGAAAGGGAAGAAAAGAAGTTACTTCTAAAGGCGGAGGCCAGTATTGCGAGAGAAAGAAAGAGAGAGAGAGAGAGAGAATTGGGCAAGAACTCCGTGGGATGGGGCGGGACGGCCCTAAGTCCCTACACCACTCATCCCCATTTTGGCCAAAGCGGGAAAGAAAAGGAGATGGCGGGAGGCTCCGCAGGGAGCGGAAGTTCGCCCGGGATCCACTTTCAAGTGTTTGAATGGAGCCGGGCGACGACTCTCCCGCCAAAACACCGACTCCCGCGGCTCCCTCCCTCCCACCCGCCCGGCCGCCCCAGCGCCCCGGGGCTCCTCGTCGCCTCTGCGCCGCACCCCGCCGCCGCCGCCGCCGCCCGTAAGCGAGCTTCTCAGCGGCCCCAGGTTCTGGGCCCCGGTGCCCTTGGGAGCGAGCGAGCCTCCCCGCCGCCGCCCAGGCCACGAGGTCCGCCCGCCACTGCCCAGGCCGCCTCCCGCTCGGCCGCGGCCTCGGGCCGGGGGAGACGCCTCGTGGTCCGGACAGGCCGCGCCGAGCTCCCCGCCGCCCCGACACCCCCTCAGCCCGCCCGTCGCTGCGGAGCCGGACCCGGGTGGGAAACAAAGAGCCGCGATCCCCGAGGGGCCTGTGCTCCGCCAGCCCGGCCCCCAACAAAGCCCGAGCCGCAGCCGCAGCCGCAGCCGCGCGCCCCGGCCTGGCTTACCCATCGGTCCCCGCACGCTTCTTGCCGGAGGGATAATCCTCCCCCAGGTCCAGCCGGTGCCGCTTAGACATCTTCGGACTCCTCGAGCGAGCGATT